>NW_027362769.1:189257399-189336136 GCF_046119375.1 Phyllobates terribilis | reverse complement strand
ATTGTACAATGGTTCTATACTGGATTTATCCTGGTGTCATATACTGGTGTTATATTGTACAATGGTTCTGTACTGGATTTATACTGGTGTCATATACTGGTGTTATATTGTACAGTGGTTCTATACTGGATTTATACTGGTGTCATATACTGGTGTTATACTGTACAGTGGTTCTATACTGGATTTATACTGGTGTCATATACCGGTGTTATATTGTACAATGGTTCTATACTGGATTTATACTGGTGTCATATACTGGTGTTATACTGTACAATGGTTCTATACTGGATTTATACTGGTGTCATATACTGGTGTTATACTGTACAATGGTTCTATACTGGACTTATACTGGTGTCATATACTGGTGTTATATTGTACAGTGGTTCTATACTGGATTTATACTGGTGTCATATACTGGTGTTATACTGTACAGTGGTTCTATACTGGATTTATACTGGTGTCATATACTGGTGTTATACTGTACAGTGGTTCTATACTGGATTTATACTGGTGTCATATACCGGTGTTATACTGTACAGTGGTTCTATACTGGATTTATACTGGTGTCATATACTGGTGTTATATTGTACAGTGGTTCTATACTGGATTTATACTGGTGTCATATACTGGTGTTATACTGTACAGTGGTTCTATACTGGATTTATACTGGTGTCATATACTGGTGTTATATTATACAGTGGTTCTATACTGGATTTATACTGGTGTCATATACTGGTGTTATATTGTACAATGGTTCTATACTGGATTTATACTGGTGTCATATACTGGTGTTATATTGTACAGTGGTTCTATACTGGATTTATACTGGTGTCATATACTGGTGTTATACTGTACAGTGGTTCTATACTGGATTTATACTGGTGTCATATACTGGTGTTATATTGTACAATGGTTCTATACTGGATTTATACTGGTGTCATATACTGGTGTTATATTGTACAATGGTTCTATACTGGATTTATACTGGTGTCATATACTGGTGTTATACTGTACAGTGGTTCTATACTGGATTTATACTGGTGTCATATACTGGTGTTATATTGTACAGTGGTTCTATACTGGATTTATACTGGTGTCATATACTGGTGTTATACTGTACAGTGGTTCTATACTGGATTTATACTGGTGTCATATACTGGTGTTATATTATACAGTGGTTCTATACTGGATTTATACTGGTGTCATATACTGGTGTTATACTGTACAATGGTTCTATACTGGATTTATACTGGTGTCATATACTGGTGTTATATTGTACAATGGTTCTATACTGGATTTATACTGGTGTCATATACTGGTGTTATATTGTACAATGGTTCTATACTGGATTTATACTGGTGTCATATACTGGTGTTATACTGTACAGTGGTTCTATACTGGATTTATACTGGTGTCATATACTGGTGTTATACTGTACAGTGGTTCTATACTGGATTTATACTGGTGTCATATACTGGTGTTATATTGTACAATGGTTCTATACTGGATTTATACTGGTGTCATATACTGGTGTTATATTGTACAGTGGTTCTATACTGGATTTATACTGGTGTCATATACTGGTGTTATATTGTACAATGGTTCTATACTGGATTTATACTGGTGTCATATACTGGTGTTATATTGTACAATGGTTCTATACTGGATTTATACTGGTGTCATATACTGGTGTTATATTGTACAATGGTTCTATACTGGATTTATACTGGTGTCATATACTGGTGTTATACTGTACAATGGTTCTATACTGGATTTATACTGGTGTCATATACTGGTGTTATATTGTACAGTGGTTCTATACTGGATTTATACTGGTGTCATATACTGGTGTTATACGGTACAGTGGTTCTATACTGGATTTATACTGGTGTCATATACTGGTGTTATATTGTACAGTGGTTCTATACTGGATTTATACTGGTGTCATATACTGGTGTTATATTGTACAATGGTTCTATACTGGATTTATACTGGTGTCATATACTGGTGTTATACTGTACAATGGTTCTATACTGGATTTATACTGGTGTCATATACTGGTGTTATATTGTACAGTGGTTCTATACTGGATTTATACTGGTGTCATATACTGGTGTTATACGGTACAGTGGTTCTATACTGGATTTATACTGGTGTCATATACTGGTGTTATATTGTACAGTGGTTCTATACTGGATTTATACTGGTGTCATATACTGGTGTTATATTGTACAGTGGTTCTATACTGGATTTATACTGGTGTCATATACTGGTGTTATATTGTACAATGGTTCTATACTGGATTTATACTGGTGTCATATACTGGTGTTATACTGTACAGTGGTTCTATACTGGATTTATACTGGTGTCATATACTGGTGTTATACTGTACAGTGGTTCTATACTGGATTTATACTGGTGTCATATACTGGTGTTATACTCTACAGTGGTTCTATACTGGATTTATACTGGTGTCATATACTGGTGTTATATTGTACAATGGTTCTATACTGGATTTATACTGGTGTCATATACTGGTGTTATACTGTACAATGGTTCTATACTGGATTTATACTGGTGTCATATACTGGTGTTATATTGTACAGTGGTTCTATACTGGATTTATACTGGTGTCATATACTGGTGTTATACTGTACAGTGGTTCTATACTGGATTTATACTGGTGTCATATACTGGTGTTATATTGTACAATGGTTCTATACTGGATTTATACTGGTGTCATATACTGGTGTTATACTGTACAGTGGTTCTATACTGGATTTATACTGGTGTCATATACTGGTGTTATATTGTACAGTGGTTCTATACTGGATTTATACTGGTGTCATATACTGGTGTTATACTGTACAATGGTTCTATACTGGATTTATACTGGTGTCATATACTGGTGTTATATTGTACAATGGTTCTATACTGGATTTATACTGGTGTCATATACTGGTGTTATATTGTACAGTGGTTCTATACTGGATTTATACTGGTGTCATATACTGGTGTTATACTGTACAATGGTTCTATACTGGATTTATACTGGTGTCATATACTGGTGTTATATTGTACAATGGTTCTATACTGGATTTATACTGGTGTCATATACTGGTGTTATATTGTACAGTGGTTCTATACTGGATTTATACTGGTGTCATATACTGGTGTTATATTGTACAGTGGTTCTATACTGGATTTATACTGGTGTCATATACTGGTGTTATATTGTACAATGGTTCTATACTGGATTTATACTGGTGTCATATACTGGTGTTATACTGTACAATGGTTCTATACTGGATTTATACTGGTGTCATATACTGGTGTTATACTGTACAGTGGTTCTATACTGGATTTATACTGGTGTCATATACTGGTGTTATATTGTACAGTGGTTCTATACTGGATTTATACTGGTGTCATATACTGGTGTTATATTGTACAGTGGTTCTATACTGGATTTATACTGGTGTCATATACTGGTGTTATATTGTACAGTGGTTCTATACTGGATTTATACTGGTGTCATATACTGGTGTTATACTGTACAGTGGTTCTATACTGGATTTATACTGGTGTCATATACTGGTGTTATATTGTACAGTGGTTCTATACTGGATTTATACTGGTGTCATATACTGGTGTTATATTGTACAGTGGTTCTATACTGGATTTATACTGGTGTCATATACTGGTGTTATATTGTACAGTGGTTCTATACTGGATTTATACTGGTGTCATATACTGGTGTTATACTGTACAGTGGTTCTATACTGGATTTATACTGGTGTCATATACTGGTGTTATATTGTACAGTGGTTCTATACTGGATTTATACTGGTGTCATATACTGGTGTTATATTGTACAGTGGTTCTATACTGGATTTATACTGGTGTCATATACTGGTGTTATACTGTACAGTGGTTCTATACTGGATTTATACTGGTGTCATATACTGGTGTTATACTGTACAATGGTTCTATACTGGATTTATACTGGTGTCATATACTGGTGTTATATTGTACAGTGGATCTATACTGGATTTATACTGGTGTCATATACTGGTGTTATATTGTACAGTGGATCTATACTGGATTTATACTGGTGTCATATACTGGTGTTATACTGTACAGTGGTTCTATACTGGATTTATACTGGTGTCATATACTGGTGTTATATTGTACAGTGGATCTATACTGGATTTATACTGGTGTCATATACTGGTGTTATATTGTACAATGATTCTATACTGGATTTATACTGGTGTCATATACTGGTGTTATATTGTACAATGGTTCTATACTGGATTTATCCTGGTGTCATATACTGGTGTTATACTGTACAATGATTCTATACTGGATTTATACTGGTGTCATATACTGGTGTTATATTGTACAATGGTTCTATACTGGATTTATACTGGTGTCATATACTGGTGTTATACTGTACAGTGGTTCTATACTGGATTTATACTGGTGTCATATACTGGTGTTATATTGTACAATGATTCTATACTGGATTTATACTGGTGTCATATACTGGTGTTATATTGTACAATGGTTCTATACTGGATTTATACTGGTGTCATATACTGGTGTTATACTGTACAGTGGTTCTATACTGGATTTATACTGGTGTCATATACTGGTGTTATATTGTACAGTGGATCTATACTGGATTTATACTGGTGTCATATACTGGTGTTATATTGTACAATGATTCTATACTGGATTTATACTGGTGTCATATACTGGTGTTATACTGTACAATGGTTCTATACTGGATTTATACTGGTGTCATATACTGGTGTTATATTGTACAGTGGTTCTATACTGGATTTATACTGGTGTCATATACTGGTGTTATACTGTACAATGGTTCTATACTGGATTTATACTGGTGTCATATACTGGTGTTATATTGTACAATGGTTCTATACTGGATTTATACTGGTGTCATATACTGGTGTTATACTGTACAATGGTTCTATACTGGATTTATACTGGTGTCATATATTGGTGTTATATTGTACAGTGGATCTATACTGGATTTATACTGGTGTCATATACTGGTGTTATACTGTACAATGGTTCTATACTGGATTTATCCTGGTGTCATATACTGGTGTTATACTGTACAATGGTTCTATACTGGATTTATACTGGTGTCATATACTGGTGTTATATTGTACAGTGGTTCTATACTGGATTTATACTGGTGTCATATACTGGTGTTATATTGTACAGTGGTTCTATACTGGATTTATACTGGTGTCATATACTGGTGTTATACTGTACAATGGTTCTATACTGGATTTATACTGGTGTCATATACTGGTGTTATATTGTACAGTGGTTCTATACTGGTGTCATATACTGGTGTTATACTGTACAATGGTTCTATACTGGATTTATCCTGGTGTCATATACCGGTGTTATACTGTACAATGGTTCTATACTGGATTTATACTGGTGTCATATACCGGTGTTATATTGTACAGTGGTTCTATACTGGATTTATACTGGTGTCATATACTGGTGTTATACTGTACAATGGTTCTATACTGGATTTATCCTGGTGTCATATACTGGTGTTATATTGTACAGTGGTTCTATACTGGATTTATACTGGTGTCATATACTGGTGTTATATTGTACAGTGGATCTATACTGGATTTATACTGGTGTCATATACTGGTGTTATACTGTACAGTGGTTCTATACTGGATTTATACTGGTGTCATATACTGGTGTTATACTGTACAATGGTTCTATACTGGATTTATACTGGTGTCATATACTGGTGTTATACTGTACAATGGTTCTATACTGGATTTATACTGGTGTCATATACTGGTGTTATATTGTACAATGGTTCTATACTGGATTTATACTGGTGTCATATACTGGTGTTATACTGTACAATGGTTCTATACTGGATTTATACTGGTGTCATATATTGGTGTTATATTGTACAGTGGATCTATACTGGATTTATACTGGTGTCATATACTGGTGTTATACTGTACAGTGGTTCTATACTGGATTTATACTGGTGTCATATACTGGTGTTATATTGTACAGTGGTTCTATACTGGATTTATACTGGTGTCATATACTGGTGTTATACTGTACAATGGTTCTATACTGGATTTATCCTGGTGTCATATACTGGTGTTATACTGTACAATGGTTCTATACTGGATTTATACTGGTGTCATATACTGGTGTTATATTGTACAGTGGTTCTATACTGGATTTATACTGGTGTCATATACTGGTGTTATATTGTACAGTGGTTCTATACTGGATTTATACTGGTGTCATATACTGGTGTTATACTGTACAATGGTTCTATACTGGATTTATACTGGTGTCATATACTGGTGTTATATTGTACAGTGGTTCTATACTGGATTTATACTGGTGTCATATACTGGTGTTATACTGTACAATGGTTCTATACTGGATTTATCCTGGTGTCATATACCGGTGTTATACTGTACAATGGTTCTATACTGGATTTATACTGGTGTCATATACCGGTGTTATATTGTACAGTGGTTCTATACTGGATTTATACTGGTGTCATATACTGGTGTTATACTGTACAATGGTTCTATACTGGATTTATCCTGGTGTCATATACTGGTGTTATATTGTACAGTGGTTCTATACTGGATTTATACTGGTGTCATATACTGGTGTTATATTGTACAGTGGATCTATACTGGATTTATACTGGTGTCATATACTGGTGTTATACTGTACAGTGGTTCTATACTGGATTTATACTGGTGTCATATACTGGTGTTATACTGTACAATGGTTCTATACTGGATTTATACTGGTGTCATATACTGGTGTTATATTGTACAGTGGTTCTATACTGGATTTATACTGGTGTCATATACTGGTGTTATATTGTACAGTGGTTCTATACTGGATTTATACTGGTGTCATATACTGGTGTTATACTGTACAATGGTTCTATACTGGATTTATCCTGGTGTCATATACCGGTGTTATATTGTACAGTGGTTCTATACTGGATTTATACTGGTGTCATATACCGGTGTTATATTGTACAGTGGTTCTATACTGGATTTATACTGGTGTCATATACCGGTGTTATATTGTACAGTGGTTCTATACTGGATTTATACTGGTGTCATATACCGGTGTTATATTGTACAGTGGTTCTATACTGGATTTATACTGGTGTCATATACCGGTGTTATATTGTACAGTGGTTCTATACTGGATTTATACTGGTGTCATATACCGGTGTTATATTGTACAGTGGTTCTATACTGGATTTATACTGGTGTCATATACTGGTGTTATATTGTACAGTGGTTCTATACTGGATTTATACTGGTGTCATATACTGGTGTTATACTGTACAATGGTTCTATACTGGTGTCATATACTGGTGTTATACTGTACAATGGTTCTATACTGGATTTATCCTGGTGTCATATACCGGTGTTATACTGTACAGTGGTTCTATACTGGATTTATACTGGTGTCATATACTGGTGTTATATTGTACAATGGTTCTATACTGGATTTATACTGGTGTCATATACCGGTGTTATATTGTACAGTGGTTCTATACTGGATTTATACTGGTGTCATATACCGGTGTTATATTGTACAGTGGTTCTATACTGGATTTATACTGGTGTCATATACCGGTGTTATATTGTACAGTGGTTCTATACTGGATTTATACTGGTGTCATATACTGGTGTTATATTGTACAGTGGTTCTATACTGGATTTATACTGGTGTCATATACTGGTGTTATACTGTACAATGGTTCTATACTGGATTTATCCTGGTGTCATATACTGGTGTTATACTGTACAATGGTTCTATACTGGATTTATACTGGTGTCATATACTGGTGTTATACTGTACAATGGTTCTATACTGGATTTATACTGGTGTCATATACTGGTGTTATACTGTACAATGGTTCTATACTGGATTTATACTGGTGTCATATACTGGTGTTATACTGTACAATGGTTCTATACTGGATTTATACTGGTGTCATATACTGGTGTTATACTGTACAGTGGTTCTATACTGGATTTATACTGGTGTCATATACTGGTGTTATATTGTACAATGGTTCTATACTGGATTTATACTGGTGTCATATACTGGTGTTATATTTTACAGTGGTTCTATACTGGATTTATCCTGGTGTCATATACTGGTGTTATATTGTACAGTGGTTCTATACTGGATTTATACTGGTGTCATATACTGGTGTTATACTGTACAGTGGTTCTATACTGGATTTATACTGGTGTCATATACTGGTGTTATATTTTACAGTGGTTCTATACTGGATTTATACTGGTGTCATATACTGGTGTTATACTGTACAGTGGTTCTATACTGGATTTATACTGGTGTCATATACTGGTGTTATATTGTACAGTGGTTCTATACTGGACTTATACTGGTGTCATATACTGGTGTTATACTGTACAGTGGTTCTATACTGGATTTATACTGGTGTCATATACTGGTGTTATATTTTACAGTGGTTCTATACTGGATTTATACTGGTGTCATATACTGGTGTTATACTGTACAATGGTTCTATACTGGATTTATACTGGTGTCATATACTGGTGTTATATTGTACAGTGGTTCTATACTGGACTTATACTGGTGTCATATACTGGTGTTATACTGTACAGTGGTTCTATACTGGATTTATACTGGTGTCATATACTGGTGTTATACTGTACAGTGGTTCTATACTGGATTTATACTGGTGTCATATACTGGTGTTATATTGTACAGTGGTTCTATACTGGACTTATACTGGTGTCATATACTGGTGTTATACTGTACAATGGTTCTATACTGGATTTATACTGGTGTCATATACTGGTGTTATACTGTACAGTGGTTCTATACTGGATTTATACTGGTGTCATATACTGGTGTTATACTGTACAGTGGTTCTATACTGGATTTATACTGGTGTCATATACTGGTGTTATATTGTACAATGGTTCTATACTGGATTTATACTGGTGTCATATACTGGTGTTATATTGTACAGTGGTTCTATACTGGACTTATACTGGTGTCATATACTGGTGTTATACTGTACAATGGTTCTATACTGGATTTATACTGGTGTCATATACTGGTGTTATATTGTACAGTGGTTCTATACTGGATTTATACTGGTGTCATATACTGGTGTTATACTGTACAGTGGTTCTATACTGGATTTATACTGGTGTCATATACTGGTGTTATATTGTACAATGGTTCTATACTGGATTTATACTGGTGTCATATACTGGTGTTATATTGTACAATGGTTCTATACTGGATTTATACTGGTGTCATATACTGGTGTTATATTGTACAATGGTTCTATACTGGATTTATACTGGTGTCATATACTGGTGTTATATTGTACAGTGGTTCTATACTGGACTTATACTGGTGTCATATACTGGTGTTATACTGTACAGTGGTTCTATACTGGATTTATACTGGTGTCATATACTGGTGTTATACTGTACAATGGTTCTATACTGGATTTATACTGGTGTCATATACTGGTGTTATACTGTACAGTGGTTCTATACTGGATTTATCCTGGTGTCATATACTGGTGTTATACTGAACAGTGGTTCTATACTGGATTTATACTGGTGTCATATACTGGTGTTATATTGTACAATGGTTCTATACTGGATTTATACTGGTGTCATATACTGGTGTTATATTGTACAATGGTTCTATACTGGATTTATACTGGTGTCATATACTGGTGTTATATTGTACAATGGTTCTATACTGGATTTATACTGGTGTCATATACTGGTGTTATATTATACAGTGGTTCTATACTGGATTTATACTGGTGTCATATACTGGTGTTATATTGTACAGTGGTTCTATACTGGACTTATACTGGTGTTATATACTGGTGTTATACTGTACAGTGGTTCTATACTGGATTTATACTGGTGTCATATACTGGTGTTATACTGTACAGTGGTTCTATACTGGATTTATACTGGTGTCATATACTGGTGTTATATTGTACAGTGGTTCTATACTGGATTTATACTGGTGTCATATACTGGTGTTATACTGTACAGTGGTTCTATACTGGATTTATCCTGGTGTCATATACTGGTGTTATACTGAACAGTGGTTCTATACTGGATTTATACTGGTGTCATATACTGGTGTTATATTGTACAATGGTTCTATACTGGATTTATACTGGTGTCATATACTGGTGTTATATTGTACAATGGTTCTATACTGGATTTATACTGGTGTCATATACTGGTGTTATACTGTACAGTGGTTCTATACTGGATTTATACTGGTGTCATATACTGGTGTTATACTGTACAGTGGTTCTATACTGGATTTATACTGGTGTCATATACTGGTGTTATATTGTACAATGGTTCTATACTGGATTTATACTGGTGTCATATACTGGTGTTATATTGTACAATGGTTCTATACTGGATTTATACTGGTGTCATATACTGGTGTTATATTGTACAATGGTTCTATACTGGATTTATACTGGTGTCATATACTGGTGTTATATTGTACAATGGTTTTATACTGGATTTATACTGGTGTCATATACTGGTGTTATATTGTACAATGGTTCTATACTGGATTTATACTGGTGTCATATACTGGTGTTATATTGTACAATGGTTCTATACTGGATTTATACTGGTGTCATATACTGGTGTTATACTGTACAGTGGTTCTATACTGGATTTATACTGGTGTCATATACTGGTGTTATACTGTACAGTGGTTCTATACTGGATTTATACTGGTGTCATATACTGGTGTTATACTGTACAGTGGTTCTATACTGGATTTATCCTGGTGTCATATACTGGTGTTATACTGTACAGTGGTTCTATACTGGATTTATACTGGTGTCATATACTGGTGTTATATTGTACAATGGTTCTATACTGGATTTATACTGGTGTCATATACTGGTGTTACATTGTACAATGGTTCTATACTGGATTTATACTGGTGTCATATACTGGTGTTATACTGTACAGTGGTTCTATACTGGATTTATACTGGTGTCATATACTGGTGTTATATTGTACAATGGTTCTATACTGGATTTATACTGGTGTCATATACTGGTGTTACATTGTACAATGGTTCTATACTGGATTTATACTGGTGTCATATACTGGTGTTATACTGTACAGTGGTTCTATACTGGATTTATACTGGTGTCATATACTGGTGTTATACTGTACAGTGGTTCTATACTGGATTTATACTGGTGTCATATACTGGTGTTATATTGTACAATGGTTCTATACTGGATTTATAATGGTGTCATATACTGGTGTTATACTGTACAGTGGTTCTATACTGGATTTATACTGGTGTCATATACTGGTGTTATATTGTACAATGGTTCTATACTGGATTTATACTGGTGTCATATACTGGTGTTATACTGTACAATGGTTCTATACTGGATTTATACTGGTGTCATATACTGGTGTTATATTGTACAGTGGTTCTATACTGGATTTATACTGGTGTCATATACTGGTGTTATATTGTACAGTGGTTCTATACTGGATTTATACTGGTGTCATATACTGGTGTTATACTGTACAGTGGTTCTATACTGGATTTATACAGGTGTCATATACTGGTGTTATACTGTACAGTGGTTCTATACTGGATTTATACTGGTGTCATATACTGGTGTTATATTGTACAGTGGTTCTATACTGTATTTATACTGGTGTCATATACTGGTGTTATATTGTACAATGGTTCTATACTGGATTTATACTGGTGTCATATGCTGGTGTTATACTGTACAATGGTTCTATACTGGATTTATACTGGTGTCATATACTGGTGTTATATTGTACAGTGGTTCTATACTGGATTTATACTGGTGTCATATACTGGTGTTATACTGTACAGTGGTTCTATACTGGATTTATACTGGTGTCATATACTGGTGTTATATTGTACAGTGGTTCTATACTGGATTTATACTGGTGTCATATACTGGTGTTATACTGTACAGTGGTTCTATACTGGATTTATACTGGTGTCATATACTGGTGTTATACTGTACAGTGGTTCTATACTGGATTTATACTGGTGTCATATACTGGTGTTATACTGTACAGTGGTTCTATACTGGATTTATACTGGTGTCATATACTGGTGTTATATTGTACAGTGGTTCTATACTGTATTTATACTGGTGTCATATACTGGTGTTATATTGTACAATGGTTCTATACTGGATTTATACTGGTGTCATATACTGGTGTTATACTGTACAGTGGTTCTATACTGGATTTACACTGGTGTCATATACTGGTGTTATATTGTACAGTGGTTCTATACTGGATTTATACTGGTGTCATATACTGGTGTTATACTGTACAGTGGTTCTATACTGGATTTATACTGGTGTCATATACTGGTGTTATATTGTACAGTGGTTCTATACTGTATTTATACTGGTGTCATATACTGGTGTTATATTGTACAATGGTTCTATACTGGATTTATACTGGTGTCATATACTGGTGTTATACTGTACAGTGGTTCTATACTGGATTTATACTGGTGTCATATACTGGTGTTATACTGTACAGTGGTTCTATACTGGATTTATACTGGTGTCATATACTGGTGTTATACTGTACAGTGGTTCTATACTGGATTTATACTGGTGTCATATACTGGTGTTATATTGTACAGTGGTTCTATACTGGATTTATACTGGTGTCATATACTGGTGTTATACTGTACAGTGGTTCTATACTGGATTTATACTGGATTTATACTGGTGTTATATTGAACAATGGTTCTATACTGGATTTATACTGGTGTCATATACTGGTGTTATACTGTACAGTGGTTCTATACTGTATTTATACTGGTGTCATATGCTGGTGTTATACTGTACAGTGGTTCTATACTGGATTTATACTGGTGTCATATACTGGTGTTATATTGTACAGTGGTTCTATACTGGATTTATACTGGTGTCATATACTGGTGTTATACTGTACAGTGGTTCTATACTGGATTTATACTGGTGTCATATACTGGTGTTATATTGTACAATGGTTCTATACTGGATTTATACTGGTGTCATATACTGGTGTTATATTGTACAATGGTTCTATACTGGATTTATACTGGTGTCATATACTGGTGTTATATTGTACAATGGTTCTATACTGGATTTATACTGGTGTCATATACTGGTGTTATATTGTACAATGGTTCTATACTGGATTTATACTGGTGTCATATACTGGTGTTATATTGTACAATGGTTCTATACTGGATTTATACTGGTGTCATATACTGGTGTTATATTGTACAATGGTTCTATACTGGATTTATACTGGTGTCATATACTGGTGTTATACTGTACAGTGGTTCTATACTGGATTTATACTGGTGTCATATACTGGTGTTATACTGTACAGTGGTTCTATACTGGATTTATACTGGTGTCATATACTGGTGTTATACTGTACAGTGGTTCTATACTGGATTTATCCTGGTGTCATATACTGGTGTTATACTGTACAGTGGTTCTATACTGGATTTATACTGGTGTCATATACTGGTGTTATATTGTACAATGGTTCTATACTGGATTTATACTGGTGTCATATACTGGTGTTACATTGTACAATGGTTCTATACTGGATTTATACTGGTGTCATATACTGGTGTTATACTGTACAGTGGTTCTATACTGGATTTATACTGGTGTCATATACTGGTGTTATATTGTACAATGGTTCTATACTGGATTTATACTGGTGTCATATACTGGTGTTACATTGTACAATGGTTCTATACTGGATTTATACTGGTGTCATATACTGGTGTTATACTGTACAGTGGTTCTATACTGGATTTATACTGGTGTCATATACTGGTGTTATACTGTACAGTGGTTCTATACTGGATTTATACTGGTGTCATATACTGGTGTTATATTGTACAATGGTTCTATACTGGATTTATACTGGTGTCATATACTGGTGTTATACTGTACAGTGGTTCTATACTGGATTTATACTGGTGTCATATACTGGTGTTATATTGTACAATGGTTCTATACTGGATTTATACTGGTGTCATATACTGGTGTTATACTGTACAATGGTTCTATACTGGATTTATACTGGTGTCATATACTGGTGTTATATTGTACAGTGGTTCTATACTGGATTTATACTGGTGTCATATACTGGTGTTATATTGTACAGTGGTTCTATACTGGATTTATACTGGTGTCATATACTGGTGTTATACTGTACAGTGGTTCTATACTGGATTTATACAGGTGTCATATACTGGTGTTATACTGTACAGTGGTTCTATACTGTATTTATACTGGTGTCATATACTGGTGTTATATTGTACAGTGGTTCTATACTGTATTTATACTGGTGTCATATACTGGTGTTATACTGTACAGTGGTTCTATACTGGATTTATACTGGTGTCATATACTGGTGTTATATTGTACAGTGGTTCTATACTGGATTTATACTGGTGTCATATGCTGGTGTTATACTGTACAATGGTTCTATACTGGATTTATACTGGTGTCATATACTGGTGTTATATTGTACAGTGGTTCTATACTGGATTTATACTGGTGTCATATACTGGTGTTATACTGTACAGTGGTTCTATACTGGATTTATACTGGTGTCATATACTGGTGTTATATTGTACAGTGGTTCTATACTGGATTTATACTGGTGTCATATACTGGTGTTATACTGTACAGTGGTTCTATACTGGATTTATACTGGTGTCATATACTGGTGTTATACTGTACAGTGGTTCTATACTGGATTTATACTGGTGTCATATACTGGTGTTATACTGTACAGTGGTTCTATACTGGATTTATACTGGTGTCATATACTGGTGTTATATTGTACAGTGGTTCTATACTGTATTTATACTGGTGTCATATACTGGTGTTATATTGTACAATGGTTCTATACTGGATTTATACTGGTGTCATATACTGGTGTTATACTGTACAGTGGTTCTATACTGGATTTACACTGGTGTCATATACTGGTGTTATATTGTACAGTGGTTCTATACTGGATTTATACTGGTGTCATATACTGGTGTTATACTGTACAGTGGTTCTATACTGGATTTATACTGGTGTCATATACTGGTGTTATATTGTACAGTGGTTCTATACTGTATTTATACTGGTGTCATATACTGGTGTTATATTGTACAATGGTTCTATACTGGATTTATACTGGTGTCATATACTGGTGTTATACTGTACAGTGGTTCTATACTGGATTTATACTGGTGTCATATACTGGTGTTATATTGTACAGTGGTTCTATACTGTATTTATACTGGTGTCATATACTGGTGTTATATTGTACAATGGTTCTATACTGGATTTATACTGGTGTCATATACTGGTGTTATACTGTACAGTGGTTCTATACTGGATTTATACTGGTGTCATATACTGGTGTTATACTGTACAGTGGTTCTATACTGGATTTATACTGGTGTCATATACTGGTGTTATATTGTACAGTGGTTCTATACTGGATTTATACTGGTGTCATATACTGGTGTTATACTGTACAGTGGTTCTATACTGGATTTATACTGGTGTTATATTGAACAATGGTTCTATACTGGATTTATACTGGTGTCATATACTGGTGTTATACTGTACAGTGGTTCTATACTGTATTTATACTGGTGTCATATGCTGGTGTTATACTGTACAGTGGTTCTATACTGGATTTATACTGGTGTCATATACTGGTGTTATACTGTACAGTGGTTCTATACTGGATTTATACTGGTGTCATATGCTGGTGTTATATTGTACAGTGGTTCTATACTGGATTTATACTGGTGTCATATACTGGTGTTATATTGTACAGTGGTTCTATACTGGATTTATACTGGTGTCATATACTGGTGTTATATTGTACAGTGGTTCTATACTGGATTTATCCTGGTGTCATATACTGGTGTTATATTGTACAGTGGTTCTATACTGGATTTATACTGGTGTCATATACTGGTGTTATATTGTACAGTGGTTCTATACTGGATTTATACTGGTGTCATATACTGGTGTTATATTGTACAGTGGTTCTATACTGGATTTATACTGGTGTCATATACTGGTGTTATACTGTACAGTGGTTCTATACTGGATTTATACTGGTGTCATATACTGGTGTTATACTGTACAATGGTTCTATACTGTATTTATACTGGTGTCATATACTGGTGTTATATTGTACAGTGGTTCTATACTGGATTTATACTGGTGTCATATACTGGTGTTATACTGTACAGTGGTTCTATACTGGATTTATACTGGTGTCATATGCTGGTGTTATATTGTACAGTGGTTCTATACTGGATTTATACTGGTGTCATATACTGGTGTTATATTGTACAGTGGTTCTATACTGGATTTATACTGGTGTCATATACTGGTGTTATATTGTACAGTGGTTCTATACTGGATTTATCCTGGTGTCATATACTGGTGTTATATTGTACAGTGGTTCTATACTGGATTTATACTGGTGTCATATACTGGTGTTATATTGTACAGTGGTTCTATACTGGATTTATACTGGTGTCATATACTGGTGTTATATTGTACAGTGGTTCTATACTGGATTTATACTGGTGTCATATACTGGTGTTATACTGTACAGTGGTTCTATACTGGATTTATACTGGTGTCATATACTGGTGTTATATTGTACAGTGGTTCTATACTGGATTTATACTGGTGTCATATACTGGTGTTATATTGTACAGTGGTTCTATACTGGATTTATACTGGTGTCATATACTGGTGTTATACTGTACAGTGGTTCTATACTGGATTTATACTGGTGTCATATACTGGTGTTATATTGTACAGTGGTTCTATACTGGATTTATACTGGTGTCATATACTGGTGTTATATTGTACAATGGTTCTATACTGGATTTATACTGGTGTCATATACTGGTGTTATATTGTACAATGGTTCTATACTGGATTTATACTGGTGTCATATACTGGTGTTATATTGTACAATGGTTCTATACTGGATTTATACTGGTGTCATATACTGGTGTTATATTGTACAGTGGTTCTATACTGGATTTATACTGGTGTCATATACTGGTGTTATATTGTACAGTGGTTCTATACTGGATTTATACTGGTGTCATATACCGGTGTTATACTGTACAGTGGTTCTATACTGGATTTATACTGGTGTTATATTGTACAATGGTTCTATACTGGATTTATACTGGTGTCATATACCGGTGTTATACTGTACAGTGGTTCTATACTGGATTTATACTGGTGTCATATACCGGTGTTATACTGTACAATGGTTCTATACTGTATTTATACTGGTGTCATATACCGGTGTTATATTGTACAGTGGTTCTATACTGGATTTATACTGGTGTCATATACCGGTGTTATATTGTACAATGGTTCTATACTGGATTTATACTGGTGTCATATACCGGTGTTATACTGTACAATGGTTCTATACTGTATTTATACTGGTGTCATATACTGGTGTTATATTGTACAATGGTTCTATACTGTATTTATACTGGTGTCATATACTGGTGTTATACTGTACAGTGGTTCTATACTGGATTTATACTGGTGTCATATACCGGTGTTATACTGTACAATGGTTCTATACTGGATTTATACTGGTGTCATATACCGGTGTTATACTGTACAATGGTTCTATACTGGATTTATACTGGTGTCATATACCGGTGTTATACTGTACAGTGGTTCTATACTGGATTTATATTGGTGTCATATACTGGTGTTATACTGTACAATGGTTCTATACTGGATTTATACTGGTGTAATATACTGGTGTTATATTGTACAGTGGTTCTATACTGTATTTATACTGGTGTCATATACTGGTGTTATATTGTACAATGGTTCTATACTGGATTTATACTGGTGTCATATACTGGTGTTACATTGTACAATGGTTCTATACTGGATTTATACTGGTGTCATATACTGGTGTTATACTGTACAATGGTTCTATACTGGATTTATACTGGTGTAATATACTGGTGTTATATTGTACAGTGGTTCTATACTGTATTTATACTGGTGTCATATACTGGTGTTATATTGTACAATGGTTCTATACTGGATTTATACTGGTGTCATATACTGGTGTTACATTGTACAATGGTTCTATACTGGATTTATACTGGTGTCATATACTGGTGTTATACTGTACAATGGTTCTATACTGGATTTATACTGGTGTAATATACTGGTGTTATATTGTACAGTGGTTCTATACTGGATTTATACTGGTGTCATATACTGGTGTTATACTGTACAATGGTTCTATACTGGATTTATACTGGTGTCATATACTGGTGTTATACTGTACAATGGTTCTATACTGGATTTATACTGGTGTCATATGCTGGTGTTATATTGTACAATGGTTCTATACTGGATTTATACTGGTGTCATATACTGGTGTTATACTGTACAGTGGTTCTATACTGTATTTATACTGGTGTCATATACTGGTGTTATACTGTACAATGGTTCTATACTGGATTTATACTGGTGTCATATACTGGTGTTATACTGTACAGTGGATCTATACTGGACTTATACTGGTGTCATATACTGGTGTTATATTGTACAGTGGTTCTATACTGGACTTATACTGGTGTCATATACTGGTGTTATATTGTACAGTGGTTCTATACTGGATTTATACTGGTGTCATATACTGGTGTTATATTGTACAGTGGTTCTATACTGGACTTATACTGGTGTCATATACTGGTGTTATATTGTACAGTGGTTCTATACTGGACTTATACTGGTGTCATATACTGGTGTTATATTGTACAGTGGTTCTATACTGTATTTATACTGGTGTCATATACTGGTGTTATATTGTACAGTGGTTCTATACTGGACTTATACTGGTGTCATATACTGGTGTTATATTGTACAGTGGTTCTATACTGGATTTATACTGGTGTCATATACTGGTGTTATACTGTACAGTGGATCTATACTGGATTTATACTGGTGTCATATACTGGTGTTATATTGTACAATGGTTCTATACTGGATTTATACTGGTGTCATATACCGGTGTTATATTGTACAGTGGTTCTATACTGGATTTATACTGGTGTCATATACTGGTGTTATACTGTACAGTGGTTCTATACTGGATTTATACTGGTGTCATATACCGGTGTTATACTGTACAGTGGATCTATACTGGACTTATACTGGTGTCATATACTGGTGTTATATTGTACAGTGGTTCTATACTGGACTTATACTGGTGTCATATACTGGTGTTATATTGTACAGTGGTTCTATACTGGATTTATACTGGTGTCATATACTGGTGTTATACTGTACAGTGGATCTATACTGGACTTATACTGGTGTCATATACTGGTGTTATATTGTACAGTGGTTCTATACTGGACTTATACTGGTGTCATATACTGGTGTTATATTGTACAGTGGTTCTATACTGGATTTATACTGGTGTCATATACTGGTGTTATATTGTACAGTGGTTCTATACTGGACTTATACTGGTGTCATATACTGGTGTTATATTGTACAGTGGTTCTATACTGGACTTATACTGGTGTCATATACTGGTGTTATATTGTACAGTGGTTCTATACTGGACTTATACTGGTGTCATATACTGGTGTTATATTGTACAGTGGTTCTATACTGGATTTATACTGGTGTCATATACTGGTGTTATACTGTACAGTGGATCTATACTGGATTTATACTGGTGTCATATACTGGTGTTATATTGTACAATGGTTCTATACTGGATTTATACTGGTGTCATATACTGGTGTTATATTGTACAATGGTTCTATACTGGATTTATACTGGTGTCATATACTGGTGTTATACTGTACAGTGGTTCTATACTGGATTTATACTGGTGTCATATACTGGTGTTATACTGTACAGTGGTTCTATACTGGATTTATACTGGTGTCATATACCGGTGTTATACTGTACAGTGGATCTATACTGGATTTATACTGGTGTCATATACTGGTGTTATATTGTACAATGGTTCTATACTGGACTTATACTGGTGTCATATACTGGTGTTATATTGTACAGTGGTTCTATACTGGACTTATACTGGTGTCATATACTGGTGTTATATTGTACAGTGGTTCTATACTGGATTTATACTGGTGTCATATTGTACAGTGGTTCTATACTGGATTTATACTGGTGTCATATACTGGTGTTATACTGTACAGTGGATCTATACTGGATTTATACTGGTGTCATATACTGGTGTTATATTGTACAATGGTTCTATACTGGATTTATACTGGTGTCATATACTGGTGTTATATTGTACAGTGGTTCTATACTGGATTTATACTGGTGTCATATACTGGTGTTATATTGTACAATGGTTCTATACTGGATTTATACTGGTGTCATATGCTGGTGTTATACTGTACAATGGTTCTATACTGGATTTATACTGGTGTCATATGCTGGAGTTATACTGTACAATGGTTCTATACTGGATTTATACTGGTGTCATATACTGGTGTTATACTGTACAGTGGATCTATACTGGACTTATACTGGTGTCATATACTGGTGTTATATTGTACAATGGTTCTATACTGGATTTATACTGGTGTCATATGCTGGTGTTATATTGTACAGTGGTTCTATACTGGACTTATACTGGTGTCATATACTGGTGTTATACTGTACAATGGTTCTATACTGGATTTATACTGGTGTCATATACTGGTGTTATACTGTACAGTGGTTCTATACTGGATTTATACTGGTGTCATATACCGGTGTTATATTGTACAATGGTTCTATACTGGATTTATACTGGTGTCATATACCGGTGTCATATTGTACAGTGGTTCTATACTGGATTTATACTGGTGTCATATACTGGTGTTATATTGTACAATGGTTCTATACTGGATTTATACTGGTGTCATATACCGGTGTTATACTGTACAGTGGTTCTATACTGGATTTATACTGGTGTCATATACTGGTGTTATACTGTACAATGGTTCTATACTGGATTTATACTGGTGTCATATACTGGTGTTATATTGTACAATGGTTCTATACTGGATTTATACTGGTGTCATATACTGGTGTTACATTGTACAATGGTTCTATACTGGATTTATACTGGTGTCATATACTGGTGTTATATTGTACAGTGGTTCTATACTGTATTTATACTGGTGTCATATACTGGTGTTACATTGTACAATGGTTCTATACTGGATTTATACTGGTGTCATATACTGGTGTTATACTGTACAATGGTTCTATACTGGATTTATACTGGTGTCATATACTGGTGTTATATTGTACAGTGGTTCTATACTGTATTTATACTGGTGTCATATACTGGTGTTATATTGTACAATGGTTCTATACTGGATTTATACTGGTGTCATATACTGGTGTTATACTGTACAATGGTTCTATACTGTATTTATACTGGTGTCATATACTGGTGTTATACTGTACAATGGTTCTATACTGGATTTATACTGGTGTCATATACTGGTGTTATATTGTACAATGGTTCTATACTGGATTTATACTGGTGTCATATACTGGTGTTATACTGTACAATGGTTCTATACTGGATTTATACTGGTGTCATATACTGGTGTTATACTGTACAGTGGTTCTATACTGTATTTATACTGGTGTCATATACTGGTGTTATACTGTACAATGGTTCTATACTGGATTTATACTGGTGTCATATACTGGTGTTATATTGTACAGTGGTTCTATACTGGATTTATACTGGTGTCATATACTGGTGTTATACTGTACAGTGGTTCTATACTGGATTTATACTGGTGTCATATACTGGTGTTATATTGTACAATGGTTCTATACTGGATTTATACTGGTGTCATATACTGGTGTTATACGGTACAATGGTTCTATACTGGATTTATACTGGTGTCATATACTGGTGTTATATTGTACAATGGTTCTATACTGGATTTATACTGGTGTCATATACTGGTGTTATACTGTACAATGGTTCTATACTGGATTTATACTGGTGTCATACTGGTGTTATATTGTACAGTGGTTCTATACTGTATTTATACTGGTGTCATATACTGGTGTTATATTGTACAGTGGTTCTATACTGGATTTATACTGGTGTCATATACTGGTGTTATATTGTACAGTGGTTCTATACTGGATTTATACTGGTGTCATATACTGGTGTTATACTGTACAATGGTTCTATACTGGATTTATACTGGTGTCATATACTGGTGTTATATTGTACAGTGGTTCTATACTGGATTTATACTGGTGTCATATACTGGTGTTATATTGTACAATGGTTCTATACTGGATTTATACTGGTGTCATATACTGGTGTTATACTGTACAATGGTTCTATACTGTATTTATACTGGTGTCATATACTGGTGTTATATTGTACAATGGTTCTATACTGTATTTATACTGGTGTCATATACTGGTGTTATATTGTACAATGGTTCTATACTGGATTTATACTGGTGTCATATACTGGTGTTATACTGTACAATGGTTCTATACTGTATTTATACTGGTGTCATATTGTACAGTGGTTCTATACTGTATTTATACTGGTGTCATATACTGGTGTTATATTGTACAGTGGTTCTATACTGGATTTATACTGGTGTCATATACTGGTGTTATATTGTACAATGGTTCTATACTGGATTTATACTGGTGTCATATACTGGTGTTATATTGTACAATGGTTCTATACTGGATTTATACTGGTGTCATATACTGGTGTTATATTGTACAGTGGTTCTATACTGGATTTATACTGGTGTCATATAATGGTGTTATACTGTACAGTGGTTCTATACTGGATTTATACTGGTGTCATATACTGGTGTTATATTGTACAATGGTTCTATACTGGATTTATACTGGTGTCATATACTGGTGTTATACTGTACAGTGGTTCTATACTGGATTTATACTGGTGTCATATACTGGTGTTATATTGTACAGTGGTTCTATACTGGATTTATACTGGTGTCATATACTGGTGTTATACTGTACAATGGTTCTATACTGGATTTATACTGGTGTCATATACTGGTGTTATACTGTACAGTGGTTCTATACTGGATTTATACTGGTGTCATATACTGGTGTTATATTGTACAGTGGTTCTATACTGGATTTATACTGGTGTCATATACTGGTGTTATATTGTACAGTGGTTCTATACTGGATTTATACTGTGTCATATACTGGTGTTATACTGTACAGTGGTTCTATACTGGATTTATACTGGTGTCATATACTGGTGTTATACTGTACAGTGGTTCTATACTGGATTTATCCTGGTGTCATATACTGGTGTTATACTGTACAGTGGTTCTATACTGGATTTATACTGGTGTCATATACTGGTGTTATACTGTACAGTGGTTCTATACTGGATTTATACTGGTGTCATATACTGGTGTTATACTGTACAGTGGTTCTATACTGGATTTATACTGGTGTCATATACTGGTGTTATACTGTACAGTGGTTCTATACTGGATTTATACTGGTGTCATATACTGGTGTTATATTGTACAATGGTTCTATACTGGATTTATAATGGTGTCATATACTGGTGTTATACTGGATTGCTGGCGTTATATACTGGTAATAGTCATCATTTATGATTTGTTGCTTTATTAGCACATAAGGAGCCGCCACTGTACCGACACGGATTACAGATCTTCCAGAGGTCGGAGGTGAGGAGGGGGTCACTATTAAAGACCTTAATGAAATTGCGCCTGGTGGATGAATAGACATGGAGGACCCCAGAATAGAAACCATTATCCGGGCCCTGGTGCGGCGCTCGTGGTGCTGCCCGCGGTGGATTCTCACTCTTTTTTCCGGGCGGATTTCCTCTTCTCCTCATTGACCTCGTGGCCGGCGTCTCGGAGCTTCACCTCTGGATCAGTCAGAATGGCAGGAATGATGTCAAGTTCCAGATCTTTATTGTCCTGAAGACGAAAACGTGGAAATGTGACTGATGGAGTCGGCCGAGGATGTGCGACAATCATTCAATCCCTGAGCAGCGGCCGCCCCTCCTCCTATCAATCCTATAATCACATGCACTGTAATAAATCATCACCTTTGACCTCAATGTATAAGATCCAACACCACCAGGATGGCGGCCGTCCGGACCACACAGTGCAGCCCCCCCCGATTACTGATTAGATAATCGGATGTGACGTGACGACCCACTTATGAGTGGCGCACATATAATGCGGCCATCACCTGATATAACCATGAAGCCGAGGTTACATAGGAAAGTCAGTGAGAAGCGGAGGAGAGGACCGAGACGTAACAGGATCCGCTGCGTTATCAGATGCACACGGCCCTATATACAGGGGCATCTCACTACACACAGAGGGATCTACTATATAGAGTCATTACACACAGAAGGATCTATTATATAGAGTCATTACACACAGAGGGATCTATTATATAGAGTCATTACACACAGAGGGATCTATTATATAGAGTCATTACACGCAGAGGGATCTATTATATAGAGTCATTACACGCAGAGGGATCTATTATATAGAGTCATTACACACAGAGGGATCTATTATATAGAGTCATTACACACAGAGGGATCTATTATATAGAGTCATTACACACAGAGGGATCTATTATATAGAGTCATTACACGCAGAGCGATCTATTATATAGAGTCATTACACACAGAGGGATCTATTATATAGAGTCATTACACGCAGAGGGATCTATTATATAGAGTCATTACACGCAGAGGGATCTATTATATAGAGTCATTACACACAGAGGGATCTATTATATAGCGTCATTACACACAGAGGGATCTATTATATAGCGTCATTACACGCAGAGGGATCTATTATATAGAGTCATTACACACAGAGGGATCTATTATATAGAGTCATTACACACAGAGGGATCTATTATATAGAGTCATTACACACAGAGGGATCTATTATATAGAGTCATTACACACAGAGGGATCTATTATATAGAGTCATTACACACAGAGGGATCTATTATATAGTCATTACACGCAGAGGGATCTATTATATAGAGTCATTACACGCAGAGGGATCTATTATATAGAGTCATTACACACAGAGGGATCTATTATATAGAGTCATTACACACAGAGGGATCTATTATATAGAGTCATTACACACAGAGGGATCTATTATATAGAGTCATTACACACAGAGGGATCTATTATATAGAGTCATTACACGCAGAGCGATCTATTATATAGAGTCATTACACACAGAGGGATCTATTATATAGAGTCATTACACACAGAGGGATCTATTATATAGAGTCATTACACGCAGAGGGATCTATTATATAGAGTCATTACACACAGAGGGATCTATTATATAGAGTCATTACACACAGAGGGATCTATTATATAGAGTCATTACACACAGAGGGATCTATTATATAGAGTCATTACACACAGAGGGATCTATTATATAGAGACATTACACGCAGAGGGATCTATTATATAGAGACATTACACGCAGAGGGATCTATTATATAGAGTCATTACACGCAGAGGGATCTATTATATAGAGTCATTACACGCAGAGGGATCTATTATATAGAGTCATTACACACAGAGGGATCTATTATATAGAGTCATTACACACAGAGGGATCTATTATATAGAGTGATTACACGCAGAGGGATCTATTATATAGAGTGATTACACGCAGAGGGATCTATTATATAGAGTCATTACACGCAGAGGGATCTATTATATAGAGTCATTACACGCAGAGGGATCTATTATATAGAGTCATTACACGCAGAGGGATCTATTATATAGAGTCACTACACACAGAGGGATCTACTATATAGAGTCACTACACACAGAGGGATCTACTATATAGAGTCATTACACACAGAGGGATCTACTATATAGAGTCATTACACACAGAGGGATCTACTATATAGAGTCATTACACGCAGAGGGATCTATTATATAGAGTCACTACACGCAGAGGGATCTACTATATAGAGTCATTTCACACAGAGGGATCTATTATATAGAGTCATTACACACAGAGGGATCTATTATATAGAGTCATTACACACAGAGGGATCTATTATATAGAGTCATTACACACAGAGGGATCTATTATATAGAGTCATTACACACAGAGGGATCTATTATATAGAGTCATTACACGCAGAGGGATCTATTATATAGAGTCATTACACACAGAGGGATCTATTATATAGAGTCATTACACACAGAGGGATCTATTATATAGAGTCATTACACACAGAGGGATCTATTATATAGAGTCATTATACACAGAGGGATCTATTATATAGAGTCATTACACGCAGAGCGATCTATCATATAGAGCCATTACACACAGAGGGATCTATTATATAGAGTCATTACACGCAGAGGGATCTATTATATAGAGCCATTACACACAGAGGGATCTATTATATAGTCATTACACACAGAGGGATCTATTATATAAAGCCATTACACACAGAGGGATCTATTATATAAAGCCATTACACACAGAGGGATCTATTATATAGAGTCATTACACACAGAGGGATCTATTATATAGAGTCATTACACACAGAGGGATCTATTATATAGAGTCATTACACGCAGAGGGATCTATTATATAGAGTCATTACACGCAGAGGGATCTATTATATAGAGTCATTACACACAGAGGGATCTATTATATAGAGTCATTATACACAGGGATCTATTATATAGAGTCATTACACACAGAGGGATCTATTATATAGAGCCATTACACACAGAGGGATCTATTATATAGAGCCATTACACACAGAGGGATCTATTATATAGAGCCATTACACACAGAGGGATCTATTATATAGAGTCATTACACACAGAGGGATCTATTATATAGAGTCATTACACACAGAGGGATCTATTATATAGAGTCATTACACGCAGAGGGATCTATTATATAGAGTCATTACACACACAGCGATCTATTATATAGAGTCATTACACACAGAGGGATCTATTATATAGAGTCATTACACGCAGAGGGATCTATTATATATAGTCATTACACACAGAGGGATCTATTATATAGAGTCATTACACACAGAGGGATCTATTATATAGAGTCATTACACACAGAGGGATCTATTATATAGAGTCATTACACACAGAGGGATCTATTATATAGAGTCATTACACACAGAGGGATCTATTATATAGAGTCATTACACACAGAGGGATCTATTATATAGAGTCATTACACGCAGAGGGATCTATTATATAGAGTCATTACACACACAGCGATCTATTATATAGAGTCATTACACACAGAGGGATCTATTATATAGAGTCATTACACGCAGAGGGATCTATTATATAGAGTCATTACACGCAGAGTGATCTATTATATAGAGTCATTACACACAGAGGGATCTATTATATAGAGTCATTACACGCAGAGGGATCTATTATATAGAGTCATTACACACACAGCGATCTATTATATAGAGTCATTACACACAGAGGGATCTATTATATAGAGTCATTACACGCAGAGGGATCTATTATATATAGTCATTACACACAGAGGGATCTATTATATAGAGTCATTACACACAGAGGGATCTATTATATAGAGTCATTACACACAGAGGGATCTATTATATAGAGTCATTACACACAGAGGGATCTATTATATAGAGTCATTACACACAGAGGGATCTATTATATAGAGTCATTACACACAGAGGGATCTATTATATAGAGTCATTACACGCAGAGGGATCTATTATATAGAGTCATTACACACACAGCGATCTATTATATAGAGTCATTACACACAGAGGGATCTATTATATAGAGTCATTACACGCAGAGGGATCTATTATATAGAGTCATTACACGCAGAGTGATCTATTATATAGAGTCATTACACACAGAGGGATCTATTTCACGTGGTTATTTCTGTTAATGTTAATGATTATGGCTTACAGCCAATGAAAACACAAAAGTCATTATCTCAGTAAATTAGAATACTTTATAACAGCAGCTTGTCGTCCTCCTGAAATGTCTGTTCAGTAAATGCCCTCAATACTTGGTCGGCTCCTTTTGCATCAATTACTGCATCAATGCGGCAATGTGGCATGGAGGGATCAGCCTGTGGCATGGAGGGATCAGCCTGTGGCATGGAGGGATCAGCCTGTGGCATGGAGGCGATCAGCCTGTGGCATGGAGGTGATCAGCCTGTGGCATGGAGGCGATCAGCCTGTGGCAAGGAGGCGATCAGCCTGTGGCATGGAGGGATCAGCCTGTGGCATGGAGGGATCAGCCTGTGGCATGGAGGGATCAGCCTGTGGCATGGAGGGATCAGCCTGTGGCATGGAGGGATCAGCCTGTGGCATGGAGGGATCAGCCTGTGGCATGGAGGGATCAGCCTGTGGCATGGAGGGATCAGCCTGTGGCAAGGAGGCGATCAGCCTGTGGCATGGAGGGATCAGCCTGTAGCATGGAGGGATCAGCCTGTGGCATGGAGGGATCAGCCTGTGGCAAGGAGGCGATCAGCCTGTGGCATGGAGGGATCAGCCTGTGGCATGGAGGGATCAGCCTGTGGCATGGAGGGATCAACCTGTGGCATGGAGGGATCAACCTGTGGCATGGAGGGATCAGCTTGTGGCATGGAGGGATCAGCCTGTGGCATGGAGGGATCAGCCTGTGGCATGGAGGGATCAGCCTGTGGCCCTGCTGAGGGGTTATGGAAGCCCAGGTGTCTTTGATAGCCGCCTTCAGCTCGTCTGCATTGTGGGGTCTGGGGTCTCTCATCTTCCTCTTGACAATACCCCATAGATTCTCTATAATAGATCCTCTATGGGGTTAAGGTCAGGCGAGTTTGCTGCCAATCAAGCACAGTGATCCTGTTGTGTGTAAACCAGGTATTGGTACTTTTGGCCGTGTGGACAGGGGCCAAGTCCTGCTGGGGAATGACATTTCCATCTCCATAAAGTTTGTCGGCAGAGGGAAGCATGAAGCGCTGTAAAATGTCCTGGTAGACGGCTGCGCTGACTTTGGTCTTGATAAAACACAGTGGACCTCCACCAGCAGATGACATGGCCCCCAAACCATCACTGATTGTGGAGACTTCACACTAGACCTCCAGCAGCTTGGATTGTGGCCTCTCCACTCTTCCTCCAGACTCTGGGACCTTGTGGAGTGTCAGTGACTGCCTTCTGGACATCTGTCAAGTCAGCAGGCTTGCCCATGATTGTGGAGCCTACTGAAACAGACTAAGGGACCCTATTAAACGCTTCGGAAGCCTTTGCAGATATTTTTTGTTAATTATTCTAATTTACTGAGATAATGACTTTTGTGTTTTCATTGGCTGTAAGCCATAATCATCAACATTAACAGAAATAAACACGTGAAATAGATCCCTCTGTGTGTAATGACTCTATATAATAGATCCCTCTGTGTGTGATGACTCTATATAACAGATCCCTGTGTGTAATGACTCTATATAATAGATCCCTCTGTCTGTAATGACTCTATATAATAGATCACTCTGTCTGTAATGACTCTATATAATAGATCCCTCTGTGTGTAATGACTCTATATAATAGATCCCTCTGTCTGTAATGACTCTATATAATAGATCCCTCTGTGTGTAATGACTCTATATAATAGATCGCTCTGTCTGTAATGACTCTATATAATAGATCACTCTGTGTGTAATGACTCTATATAATAGATCACTCTGTCTGTAATGACTCTATATAATAGATCCCTCTGTGCGTAATGACTCTATATAATAGATCCCTCTGTGCGTAATGACTCTATATAATAGATCACTCTGTCTGTAATGACTCTATATAATAGATCCCTCTGTGTGTAATGACTCTATATAATAGATCCCTCTGTCTGTAATGACTCTATATAATAGATCCCTCTGCGTGTAATGACTATATAATAGATCGCTCTGTGCATAATGACTCTATATAATAGATCCCTCTGTCTGTAATGACTCTATATAATAGATCCCTCTGCGTGTAATGACTCTATATAATAGATCGCTCTGCGCGTAATGACTCTATATAATAGATCCCTCTGTGTGTAATGACTCTATATAATAGATTCCTCTGCGTGTAATGACTCTATATAATAGATCGCTCTGTGTGTAATGACTCTATATAGTAGATCCCTCTGTGTGAAATGACTCTATATAATAGATCCCTCTGTGTGTAATGACTCTATATAATAGATTCCTCTGCGTGTAATGACTCTATATAATAGATCGCTCTGCGTGTAATGACTCTATGTAATAGATCCCTCTGTGTGTAAGGACTATATAATAGATCCCTCTGTTTGTAATGACTCTATATAATAGATCCCTCTGTGTGTAATGACTCTATATAATAGATCCCTCTGTGTGTAATGACTCTATATAATAGATCCCTCTGTATGTAATGACTCTATATAATAGATCCCTCTGTGTGTAATGACTCTATATAATAGATCCCTCTGTGTGTAATGACTCTATATAATAGATCCCTCTGTGTGTAATGACTCTATATAATAGATCGCTCTGTGTGTAATGACTCTATATAGTAGATCCCTCTGTGTGAAATGACTATATAATAGATCCCTCTGTGTGTAATGACTCTATATAATAGATCCCTCTGCGTGTAATGACTCTATATAATAGATCGCTCTGCGTGTAATGACTCTATATAATAGATCCCTGTGCGTGTAATTACTCTATATAATAGATCCCTCTGTGTGTAATGACTCTATATAATTGATCCCTCTGTGTAATGACTCTATATAATTGATCCCTCTGTGTGTAATGAATCTATATAATAGATCCCTCTGTGTGTAATGACTCTATATAATAGATCCCTCTGCGTGTAATGACTCTATATAATAGATCCCTCTGCGTGTAATGACTCTATATAATAGATCCCTCTGTGTGTAAGGACTCTATATAATAGATCCCTCTGTGTGTAATGACTCTATATAATAGATCCCTCTGTGTGTAATGACTATATAATAGATCCCTCTGTGTGTAATGGCTCTATATAATAGATCCCTCTGTGTGTAATGGCTCTATATAATAGATCCCTCTGCGTGTAATGGCTCTATATAATAGATCCCTCTGTGTGTAAGGACTCTAAATAATAGATCCCTCTGTGTGTAATGGCTCTATATAATAGATCCCTCTGTGTGTAATGACTCTATATAATAGATCCCTCTGTGTGTAATGGCTCTATATAATAGATCCCTCTGTGTGTAATGGCTCTATATAATAGATCCCTCTGCGTGTAATGACTCTATATAATAGATCCCTCTGTGTGTAATGACTCTATATAATAGATCCCTCTGCGTGTAATGACTCTATATAATAGATCCCTCTGCGTGTAATGACTCTATATAATAGATCACTGTGTGTAATGACTCTATATAATAGATCCCTCTGTGTGTAATGACTCTATATAATAGATCCCTCTGTCTGTAATGACTCTATATAATAGATCGCTCTGTGTGTAATGACTCTATATAGTAGATCCCTCTGTGTGAAATGACTATATAATAGATCCCTCTGTGTGTAATGACTCTATATAATAGATCCCTCTGCGTGTAATGACTCTATATAATAGATCCCTCTGTGTGTAATGACTCTATATAATAGATCCCTCTGTGTGTAATGGCTCTATATAATAGATCCCTCTGTGTGTAATGGCTCTATATAATAGATCCCTCTGTGTGTAATGGCTCTATATAATAGATCCCTCTGTGTGTAATGGCTCTATATAATAGATCCCTCTGCGTGTAATGACTCTATATAATAGATCCCTCTGTGTGTAATGACTCTATATAATAGATCTCTCTGTGTGTAATGGCTCTATATAATAGATCCCTCTGTGTGTAATGACTCTATATAATAGATCGCTCTGTGTGTAATGACTCTATATAATAGATCCCTCTGTGTGTAATGACTCTATATAATAGATCCCTTTGTGTGTAATGACTCTATATAATAGACCCCTCTGTGTGTAATGACTCTATATAATAGATCCCTCTGTGTGTAATGACTCTATATAATAGATCCCTCTGTGTGTAATGACTCTATATAATAGATCCCTCTGCGTGTAATGACTCTATATAATAGATCCCTCTGTGTGTAAGGACTCTATATAATAGATCCCTCTGTGTGTAATGGCTCTATATAATAGATCCCTCTGTGTGTAATGACTCTATATAATAGATCCCTCTGCGTGTAATGACTCTATATAATAGATCCCTCTGCGTGTAATGACTCTATATAATAGATCCCTCTGTGTGTAATGGCTCTATATAATAGATCTCTCTGTGTGTAATGGCTCTATATAATAGATCCCTCTGTGTGTAATGACTCTATATAATAGATCCCTCTGTGTGTAATGGCTCTATATAATAGATCCCTCTGTGTGTAATGGCTCTATATAATAGATCCCTCTGCGTGTAATGGCTCTATATAATAGATCCCTCTGCGTGTAATGACTCTATATAATAGATCCCTCTGCGTGTAATGACTCTATATAATAGATCCCTCTGCGTGTAAGGACTCTATATAATAGATCCCTCTGCGTGTAATGACTATATAATAGATCCCTCTGTGTGTAATGACTCTATATAATAGATCCCTGTGTGTAATGACTCTATATAATAGATCCCTGTGTGTAATGACTCTATATAATAGATCCCTCTGCGTGTAATGACTCTATATAATAGATCACTGTGTGTAATGACTCTATATAATAGATCCCTCTGTGTGTAATGACTCTATATAATAGATCCCTCTGTGTGTAATGACTCTATATAATAGACCCCTCTGTGTGTAATGACTCTATATAATAGATCCCTCTGTGTGTAATGACTCTATATAATAGATCCCTCTGTGTGTAATGACTCTATATAATAGATCCCTCTGCGTGTAATGACTCTATAATAGATCCCTCTGCGTGTAATGACTCTATATAATAGATCCCTCTGCGTGTAATGACTCTATATAATAGATCCCTCTGTGTGTAATGACTCTATATAATAGATCCCTCTGCGTGTAATGACTCTATATAATAGATCCCTCTGCGTGTAATGACTCTATATAATAGATCCCTCTGCGTGTAATGACTCTATATAATAGATCCCTCTGTGTGTAATGACTCTATATAATAGATCCCTCTGTGTGTAATGACTATATAATAGATCCCTCTGTGTGTAATGACTCTATATAATAGATCCCTCTGTGTGTAATGACTCTATATAATAGATCCCTCTGTGTGTAATGACTCTATATAATAGACCCCTCTGTGTGTAATGACTCTATATAATAGATCCCTCTGTGTGTAATGACTCTATATAATAGATCCCTCTGTGTGTAATGACTCTATATAATAGACCCCTCTGTGTGTAATGACTCTATATAATAGATCCCTCTGCGTGTAATGACTCTATATAATAGATCCCTCGGTGTGTAATGACTCTATATAATAGATCCCTCTGTGTGTAATGACTCTATAGAATAGATCCCTCTGTGTGTAATGACTCTATATAATAGATCCCTCTGCGTGTAATGACTCTATATAATAGATCCCTCTGTGTGTAATGACTCTATATAATAGATCCCTCTGTGTGTAATGACTCTATATAATAGATCCCTCTGTGTGTAATGACTCTATATAATAGACCCCTCTGTGTGTAATGACTCTATATAATATATCCCTCTGCGTGTAATGACTCTATATAATAGATCCCTCGGTGTGTAATGACTCTATATAATAGATCCCTCGGTGTGTAATGACTCTATATAATATAGGAGTTTCACTTTTTGTATTGAAGAACTGAAATAAATTAACTTTTTGATGATATTCTAATTTATTGAGATGCATGTGTATGTATACTCTGATCTGACACCGGGTGCACGATCCTGACGCTTCACACTGCGTGACATCTGACAGTGCAGGATTACAGCTCCGAGTGACAGGACCGATCAGCAGACACATCTCAGTCCCTCACGTGGACGGCTCCCTACAAATTAGAAAGTCTGCGACCCAATAAAGGTAATCTGATGAGTGCAGCCATTAAGTGGCCCCTGGAATAAAGATATGGGGTCCAAGATAAGCGTCAGCCATGTGCACGCTGCCGCTCTACTGATCATCACCAGCTTATGTCAGTCCTCTCATTGCAATCGGGAATACTAGAGAGCGGCACAGAGAACAGGCACGCGGCACAAGCGCGCAGCACAGCACAGGCGCACGGCACAGGCACGCGGCACGGCACAGGCACAGTTGTGCAGCCCAGTACAGGCGCACGGCACAGGCGCGCAGCACAGCACAGGCGCACGGCACAGTTGTGCAGCCCAGCACAGGCGCACGGCACAGACACGCGGCACAGGTGTGCAGCACAGCACAGGCGCACGGCACAGGCGCGCAGCACAGCACAGGCGCACGGCACAGGCACGCGGCACAGGTGTGCAGCACAGCACAGGCGCACGGCACAGGCGCGCAGCACAGCACAGGCGCACGGCACAGGCGCGCAGCACAGGCGCGCAGCACGGCACAGGCACGCGGCACAGGCGTGCAGCACAGCACAGGCGCACGGCACAGGCGCACAGCACAGCACAGGCGCACGGCACAGGCACGCGGCACAGCACAGGCGCACGGCACAGGCACGCGGCACAGGCGCGCAGCACAGCACAGGCGCACGGCACAGGACTGTTTTCTGTAGTAAGGACGCTTTACGAATACATCAGACAATCAGACTGGCGTTGCTGCAGGGGAGGAGAGCAGCGGTCTGATGGCGGCTGTGAGCGCTGCTTCTCGCGGGGTGGGCTATGCGGGTACCTCAGTGCTGATGCCCAGCGCCCTCTGCAGGGAGCACTGGTATTTCCCCATCCGCAGGGAGAACTCGCGGTAATGCTTGTTCACAGTGGTCACCCACTTCTTCAGCTCGGTGGCGTGGACGTGGCCTTTCTCTACAAAGCTGTCCGCCAGCTGGATCAGGAGCCGCACCTTCTCCTTCGTTTGCTGCCAGTAGAGAGAAGAGGAGGCAGATATTAATGGCCGCTGATCTCGGGGTCCATCTATAGCATCATTCATCATTCATCCATGAGACATTAAATATTAGAGTGCAGAGCGGTGTGTGTGACCCGATCACCGTCTACACACCCGATGACACATACACCCCATATATCGCTATGTACACTCACACGGACCCCCCCACCATCCGGGACATCAGAGGGACCCTCACCTTAGCAGGGATGCGGAAGTCCTCATATTCCTTCAGCAGACCCTGAGTGTCCTCCAGACTGTCTCCCGTTCTCGTGTGGGTGGACAGAAAGTGCTCTCCAGTCTCCTGAATCCAGTCTAAAGCCTGAAGGAGCAGAAAATGAAAGGAAATGAGTGACATGTCTGCAACCCTGAGACGGGGAAGGGATACAACGATGCACAGGGACACAGTTCATGTAAGGGTTGTGTATCAGCAGGTAACATTGTCCTGCCTTCAGTCACCACTAGGAGGAGCTCCCTGCACACAGGTTTAATACTGAGGTGAATATGGGCAGTGAACATCTGTATGACGGAGCTCCCCCTAGTGACAGGACGCCTGACTGACGGAAAGGCGATTGTGACATGATGTCTGACAGATCACAGCCGACGGAGGACGAGCGGACTGACGGGTGGCGTCTCACATCCTCCTACCTGCTTGGCGCTTCTCTCAAACACCACGTACTGCTGGCACTGGTCCAGACGCCTCTTCTTCAGGGTCCAGAAGTGCAGCACCCGGTTCTCCCTCTGGAGCAGCTCGCTGAGGATGGCTGCAAAATGACCACAGCGTCACCGGACACAGAAGCCACAACCCCACCGGACACAGAAGCCACAACCCCACCGGACACAGAAGCCACAACCCCACCGGACACAGAAGCCACAACCCCACCGGACACAGAAGCCACAACCCCACCGGACACAGAAGCCACAACCCCACCGGACACAGAAGCCACAACCCCACCGGACACAGAAGCCACAACCCCACCGGACACAGAAGCCACAACCCCACCGGACACAGAAGCCACAACCCCACCGGACACAGAAGCCACAACCCCACCGGACACAGAAGCCACAACCCCAGCACCTACAACCACACACCCCGCGCCCCGGCCTCAGCATGGACAGTCCAGCAGAGGGCGATGATTGGTAACATCTGCACCCGGTGGTCTCGTCTGTCCCCCACTAGAGCGCCCCCTCCTGCCAGCGATCCGCAGTGCTTCTGGGCACTGCCAGGAATCTCCAATCAGCAGCGAATCCCATAACCACCATCGCTCCGGCCTCTGCTGCCTCCATACAGAGCAGGAGACGCTGCAGAGACTCCACGAGCCTCACGCTCCGCCATATCTCCAGAGCTGGACAATCACAGTGATGGATCTCTATGGGGTGCAGCAGCTGGACATGACCCACCGTAGACGGAGTCCAGAGCAGCGGCGGTCTCAGGGTGCCCCTCCCCCGAAGTGCTGAGAAAAGACCACCCTAGTAAGTGAGTGGCAGGACTCACCTTTCACCTGCTGCTCGGGCCCTCGTGTGTGCGGGGCCACTCCTGGCATGCTGACGTTGTTACGGTGAATGTATTTTAAGAAAACCTCAGCGTTTCTCCGCGCCAACGTGCAGGCCTGAGGGAGACAGAAAAAACATGGGGGCAGCATTACATTATAGAGGGGCCACGGCTCGGGGTCAGGGGCTGCACACCTTACACTGTGTATTACACGGCCCCCGGAGGAGCATACATTATAGAGGGGCCGCAGCTCAGGGTCGGGGGCAGCACCTGACACTGTGTATTACACGGCCCCTGGAGGAACAGACATAGAGGGGCCGCAGCTCAGGGGCTGCACCTGACACTGTGTATTACACGGCCCCTGGAGGAACAGACATTATAGAGGGGCCGCGGCTCAGGGTCGGGGGCAGCACCTGACACTGTGTATTACACGGCCCCTGGAGGAACAGACATTATAGAGGGGCCGCGGCTCAGGGTCGGGGGCAGCACCTGACACTGTGTATTACACGGCCCCTGGAGGAACTGACATTATAGAGGGGCCGCGGCTCTGGGTCGGGGGCTGCACCTGACACTGTGCATTACACGGCCCCCGGAGAAGCTGACATTATAGAGGGGCCGTGGCTCTGGGTCGGGGGCTGCACCTGACACTGTGTATTACACGGCCCCCGGAGAAGCTGACATTATAGAGGGGCCGTGGCTCAGGGTCGGGGGCTGCACCTGACACTGTGTATTACACGGCCCCTGGAGGAACAGACATTATAGAGGGGCCGTGGCTCAGGGTCGGCACCTGACACCGTGTATTACACGGCCCCCGGAGAAGCTGACATTATAAAGGGGCCGCGGCTCAGGGTCGGGGGCAGCACCTGACACTGTGTATTACACGGCCCCTGGAGGAACTAACATTATAGAGGGGCCGCAGCTCAGGGTCGGGGGCAGCACCTGACACTGTGTATTACACGGCCCCCGGAGAAGCATACATTATAGAGGGGCCGTGGCTCAGGGTCGGCACCTGACACCGTGTATTACACGGCCCCCGGAGAAGCTGACATTATAAAGGGGCCGCGGCTCAGGGTCGGGGGCAGCACCTGACACTGTGTATTACACGGCCCCTGGAGGAACTAACATTATAGAGGGGCCGTGGCTCAGGGTCGGGGGATGCACTTGACACTGTACTACACAGCCCCTGAAGGAGCAGACATTATAGAGGGGCCGCGGCTCGGGGTCGGGGGCTGCACCTGACAATGTATCATACATGACAGTCCCCTGCTTAGCACAGGCCCCGCCCTGAATACGATGCTCCGCCCATCACCTTGAGGAAGGCTTCCTTCTGCTCTAAGTGTTTGCTTATCAGCGGCATCACGTGATCAATGTCGGACGGAGTTGGTCCCAGTTTATCGTGTCCCCGGCACCAGTCCTCGTCCCTCCGGTATTCCTGCTCCAGGCTTTCTAAGACGCTGCAAACCTAGATCAGGACAAGGAGGATCAGTGTCGGCGGACCACGTGGAAGAGTCGTCATCCCCGTCCTGCTGCGCGCCGTCACCCACCTGCTCGGAGGTCTTGTAGAAGGCCACCGAGGCGTTCACCAGCTTCAGTCTGTCCTCCATCTTCAGCATCAGCTGCTGCCAGTGCATGGCGACCTTCTCTGCACATTCCCGGATGGCGTCTGCATCGTAGTGGCCGGCCTGGAGCAGCGCCTCCGCCTTCTGCTGCACCTGCAGAGCGCTCTGGTGCGTCTTCTGTAAGGAGCTGGCGTGAAAGAGGGACTGTGTGGAGAAGAGGAGATCGGGTGACCGGGGAGCCGCAAGACCGGGGAGCCGCGAGACCAGGGGACGCCGCGAGACCAGGGGACGCCGTGAGACCAGGGGATGCCGCGAGACCAGGGGACGCCGCGAGACAAGGGGACGCCGCGAGACCAGGGGACGCCGCGAGACCAGGGGACGCCGCGAGACAAGGGGACGCCGCGAGACAAGGGGAGCCGCGAGACAAGGGGACGCCGCGAGACAAGGGGACGCCGCGAGACAGGGGAGCCATAAAAGCAGGCAAACCAAGGAGAGCACGACGAGGTTAGACGTTGTAGCGAGAGCGATCACCCGGAGAGTCATATACAAGGGTGGGCTAGGAAGAGCCCAACAACATCAATACACCTGTAAGTCAGTTGCTAATACTCTCTGTTGTCAGTCATTTCAAGGTGCAGACTGTACAATATTATCAGGCTGTGGGGGTTACTGTTCCTTTAAGACTGTAGATTATAGGTGTATAATAATCTGCAGGACTACTCTCCCCGTCCAATCACCTCGATGGCCATCTGGAATTGCTCGTGTTCCCTCTGGAGCTGCTCGGCCTCGGATAAGGAGCTGGCGTTCACCAGGCTGGCGTTTAACATGGATTCCCCATTCCGAATCCATCCCAACACCTGGAAGAGAGAGGACATGTCAGCCATCGCTGCCCCGCAACGCCTGTGCCGCAAACAGAAGCTTTACCACAGGAAACGACTAATCGCTCCAGAGAGGATCGAGTGATTCCCGGGATCTGGAGAGCTGGGTGACAAACTCCACAGCAGAATATATAGTCACACAAAAGATGTCAACTGTCCAAGCAGAACCCCCAGGAGTGGCGACCTGAAGACCCCGCACCCCGGCTAAGAGAGACTGTTCCCCCATATACGTCACATCGTCTCCTACATGTGATATAGTAATATATATAGTAATATGGCCGCCCTTCTCCTCAGTGTGATATAGTAATATATATAGTAATATGGCCGCCCTTCTCAGTGTGATATAGTAATATATATAGTAATATGGCCGCCCTTCTCCTCAGTGTGATATAGTAATATATATAGTAATATGGCCGCCCTTCTCCTCAGTGTGATATAGTAATATATATAGTAATATGGCCGCCCTTCTAGTCAGTGTGATATAGTAATATGGCCGCCCTTCTCCTCAGTGTGATATAGTAATATATATATAGTAATATGGCCGCCCTTCTCCTCAGTGTGATATAGTAATATATATAGTAATATGGCCGCCCTTCTCCTCAGTGTGATATAGTAATATATATAGTAATATGGCCGCCCTTCTCCTCAGTGTGATATAGTAATATATATATAGTAATATGGCCGCTCTTCTCCTCAGTGTGATATAGTAATATATATAGTAATATGGCCGCCCTTCTAGTCAGTGTGATATAGTAATATGGCCGCCCTTCTCCTCAGTGTGATATAGTAATATATATATAGTAATATGGCCGCCCTTCTCCTCAGTGTGATATAGTAATATATATAGTAATATGGCCACCCTTCTCCTCAGTGTGATATAGTAATATATATATAGTAATATGGCCGCTCTTCTCCTCAGTGTGATATAGTAATATATATAGTAATATGGCCGCCCTTCTCCTCAGTGTGATATAGTAATATATATAGTAATATGGCCGCCCTTCTCCTCAGTGTGATATAGTAATATATATAGTAATATGGCCGCCCTTCTCCTCAGTGTGATATAGTAATATATAGTAATATGGCCGCCCTTCTCCTCAGTGTGATATAGTAATATATATAGTAATATGGCCGCCCTTCTCCTCAGTGTGATATAGTAATATATATAGTAATATGGCCGCCCTTCTCCTCAGTGTGAGATAGTAATATATATAGTAATATGGCCGCCCTTCTCCTCAGTGTGATATAGTAATATATATAGTAATATGGCCGCCCTTCTCCTCAGTGTGATATAGTAATATATATAGTAATATGGCCGCCCTTCTCCTCAGTGTGATATAGTAATATATATAGTAATATGGCCGCCCTTCTCCTCAGTGTGAGATAGTAATATATATAGTAATATGGCCGCCCTTCTCCTCAGTGTGATATAGTAATATATATAGTAATATGGCCGCCCTTCTCCTCAGTGTGATATAGTAATATATATAGTAATATGGCCGCCCTTCTCCTCAGTGTGATATAGTAATATATATAGTAATATGGCCGCCCTTCTCCTCAGTGTGATATAGTAATATATATAGTAATATGGCCACCCTTCTCCTCAGTGTGATATAGTAATATATATAGTAATATGGCCACCCTTCTCCTCAGTGTGATATAGTAATATATATAGTAATATAACCGCCCTTCTCCTCAGTGTGATATAGTAATATATATAGTAATATAACCGCCCTTCTCCTCTGTGAGATATAGTAATATATATAGTAATATGGCCGCCCTCCTCCTCAGTGTGATATAGTAATATATATATAGTAATATGGCCGCCCTTCTCCTCAGTGTGATATAGTAATATATAGCGTAATATGGCCGCCCTTCTCCTCAGTGTGATATAGTAATATATATAGTAATATGGCCACCCTTCTCCTCAGTGTGATATAGTAATATATATAGTAATATGGCCGCCCTTCTCCTCAGTGTGATATAGTAATATATATAGTAATATGGCCGCCCTTCTCCTCAGTGTGATATAGTAATATATATAGTAATATGGCCGCCCTTCTCCTCAGTGTGATATAGTAATATATATAGTAATATGGCCGCCCTTCTCCTCAGTGTGATGTAGTAATATATATATAGTAATATGGCCGCCCTTCTCCTCTGTGTGATATAGTAATGTATATAGTAATATGGCCGCTCTTCTCCTCAGTGTGATATAGTAATATATATATAGTAATATGGCCGCCTTCCTCCTCAGTGTGATATAGTAATATATATAGTAATATGGCCGCCCTTCTCCTCAGTGTGATATAGTAATATATATATAGTAATATGGCCGCCCTTCTCCTCAGTATGATATAGTAATATATATATAGTAATATGGCCGCCCTTCTCCTCAGTGTGATATAGTAATATATATATAGTAATATGGCCGCCCTTCTCCTCAGTGTGATATAGTAATATATATAGTAATATGTCCGCCCTGCTCCTCAGTGTGATATAGTAATATATATAGTAATATGGCCGCCCTTCTCCTCAGTGTGATGTAGTAATATATATAGTAATATGGCCGCCCTTCTCCTCAGTGTGATATAGTAATATATATATAGTAATATGGCCGCCCTTCTCCTCAGTGTGATGTAGTAATATATATAGTAATATGGCCGCCCTTCTCCTCAGTGTGATATAGTAATATATATAGTAATATGTCCGCCCTTCTCCTCAGTGTGATGTAGTAATATATATAGTAATATGGCCGCCCTTCTCCTCAGTGTGATATAGTAATATATATATAGTAATATGGCCGCCCTTCTCCTCAGTGTGATATAGTAATATATATAGTAATATGGCCGCCCTTCTCCTCAGTGTGATATAGTAATATATATAGTAATATGGCCGCCCTTCTCCTCAGTGTGATATAATAATATATATAGTAATATGGCCGCCCTTCTCCTCAGTGTGATATAGTAATATATATAGTAATATGGCCGCCCTTCTCCTCAGTGTGATATAGTAATATATATAGTAATATGGCCGCCCTTCTCCTCAGTGTGATATAGTAATATAAATAGTAATATGGCCGCCCTTCTCCTCAGTGTGATATAGTAATATATATAGTAATATGGCCGCCCTTCTCCTCAGTGTGATATAGTAATATATATAGTAATATGGCCGCCCTTCTCCTCAGTGTGATATAGTAATATATATAGTAATATGGCCGCCCTTCTCCTCAGTGTGATATAGTAATATATATAGTAATATGGCCGCCCTTCTCCTCAGTGATGATATAGTAATATATATAGTAATATGGCCGCCCTTCTCCTCAGTGTGATATAGTAATATATATAGTAATATGGCCACCCTTCTCCTCAGTGTGATATAGTAATATATATAGTAATATGGCCGCCCTTCTCTTCAGTGTGATATAATAATATATATAGTAATATGGTCGCCCTTCTCTTCAGTGTGATATAATAATATATATAGTAATATGGCCGCCCTTCTCCTCAGTGTGATATAGTAATATCTATAGTAATATGGCCGCCCTTCTCCTCAGTGTGATATAGTAATATATATAGTAATATGGCCGCCCTTCTCCTCAGTGTGATATAGTAATATATATAGTAATATGGCCGCCCTTCTCCTCAGTGTGATATAGTAATATCTATAGTAATATGGCCGCCTTTCTCCTCAGTGTGATATAGTAATATCTATAGTAATATGGCCGCCCTTCTCCTCAGTGTGATATAGTAATATCTATAGTAATATGGCCGCCCTTCTCCTCAGTGTGATATAGTAATATATATAGTAATATGGCCGCCTTTCTCCTCAGTGTGATATAGTAATATATATAGTAATATGGCCGCCCTTCTCCTCAGTGTGATATTGTAATACATATAGTAATATGGCCGCCCTTCTCCTCAGTGTGATATAGTAATATATATAGTAATATGGCTGCCCTTCTCCTCAGTGTGATATAGTAATATATATAGTGATATGGCCGCCCTTCTCCTCAGTGTGATATAGTAATATATATAGTAATATGGCCGCCCTTCTCCTCAGTGATGATACAGTAATATATATAGTAATATGGCCGCCCTTCTCCTCAGTGTGATGTAGTAATATATATAGTAATATGGCCGCCCTTCTCCTCAGTGTGATATAGTAATATATATAGTAATATGGCCGCCCTTCTCCTCAGTGTGATATAGTAATATATATAGTAATATGGCCGCCCTTCTCCTCAGTGATGATACAGTAATATATATAGTAATATGGCCGCCCTTCTCCTCAGTGTGATATAGTAATATATATAGTAATATGGCCGCCCTTCTACTCAGTGTGATGTAGTAATATATATAGTAATATGGCCGCCCTTCTCCTCAGTGATGATACAGTAATATATATAGTAATATGGCCGCCCTTCTCCTCAGTGTGATGTAGTAATATATATAGTAATATGACCGCCCTTCTCCTCAGTGTGATATAGTAATATATATAGTAATATGGCCGCCCTTCTCCTCAGTGTGATATAGTAATATATATAGTGATATGGCCGCCCTTCTCCTCAGTGTGATATAGTAATATATATAGTAATATGGCCGCCCTTCTCCTCAGTGTGATATAGTAATATATATAGTAATATGGCCGCCCTTCTCCTCAGTGTGATGTAGTAATATATATAGTAATATGGCCGCCCTTCTCCTCAGTGATGATACAGTAATATATATAGTAATATGGCCGCCCTTCTCCTCAGTGTGATGTAGTAATATATATAGTAATATGACCGCCCTTCTCCTCAGTGTGATATAGTAATATATATAGTAATATGGCCGCCCTTCTCCTCAGTGTGATATAGTAATATATATAGTGATATGGCCGCCCTTCTCCTCAGTGTGATATAGTAATATATATAGTAATATGGCTGCCCTTCTCCTCAGTGTGATATAGTAATATATATAGTGATATGGCCGCCCTTCTCCTCAGTGTGATATAGTAATATATATAGTAATATGGCCGCCCTTCTCCTCAGTGTGATATAGTAATATATATAGTAATATGACCGCCCTTCTCCTCAGTGTGATATAGTAATATATATAGTAATATGGCCGCCCTTCTCCTCAGTGTGATATAGTAATATATATAGTGATATGGCCGCCCTTCTCCTCAGTGTGATATAGTAATATATATAGTAATATGGCCGCCCTTCTCCTCAGTGTGATATAGTAATATATATAGTAATATGACCGCCCTTCTCCTCAGTGTGATATAGTAATATATATAGTAATATGGCCGCCCTTCTCCTCAGTGTGATATAGTAATATATATAGTAATATGGCCGCCCTTCTCCTCAGTGTGATATAGTAATATATATAGTGATATGGCCGCCCTTCTCCTCAGTGTGATATAGTAATATATATAGTAATATGGCCGCCCTTCTCCTCAGTGTGATATAGTAATATATATAGTAATATGACCGCCCTTCTCCTCAGTGTGATATAGTAATATATATAGTAATATGGCCGCCCTTCTCCTCAGTGTGATATAGTAATATATATAGTGATATGGCCGCCCTTCTCCTCAGTGTGATATAGTAATATATATAGTAATATGGCCGCCCTTCTCCTCAGTGTGATATAGTAATATATATAGTAATATGGCCGCCCTTCTCCTCAGTGTGATGTAGTAATATATATAGTAATATGGCCGCCCTTCTCCTCAGTGATGATACAGTAATATATATAGTAATATGGCCGCCCTTCTCCTCAGTGATGATACAGTAATATATATAGTAATATGGCCGCCCTTCTCCTCAGTGTGATATAGTAATATATATAGTGATATGGCCGCCCTTCTCCTCAGTGTGATGTAGTAATATATATAGTAATATGACCGCCCTTCTCCTCAGTGTGATATAGTAATATATATAGTAATATGGCCGCCCTTCTCCTCAGTGTGATATAGTAATATATATAGTAATATGGCCGCCCTTCTCCTCAGTGTGATATAGTAATATATATAGTGATATGGCCGCCCTTCTCCTTAGTGTGATGTAGTAATATATATAGTAATATGACCGCCCTTCTCCTCAGTGTGATATAGTAATATATATAGTAATATGGCCGCCCTTCTCCTCAGTGTGATATAGTAATATATATAGTAATATGACCGCCCTTCTCCTCAGTGTGATATAGTAATATATATAGTAATATGGCCGCCCTTCTCCTCAGTGTGATATAGTAATATATATAGTAATATGGCCGCCCTTCTCCTCAGTGTGATGTAGTAATATATATAGTAATATGGCCGCCCTTCTCCTCAGTGATGATACAGTAATATATATAGTAATATGGCCGCCCTTCTCCTCAGTGTGATGTAGTAATATATATAGTAATATGACCGCCCTTCTCCTCAGTGTGATATAGTAATATATATAGTAATATGGCCGCCCTTCTCCTCAGTGTGATATAGTAATATATATAGTAATATGGCCGCCCTTCTCCTCAGTGTGATATAGTAATATATATAGTAATATGGCCGCCCTTCTCCTCAGTGTGATATAGTAATATATATAGTAATATGGCCGCCCTTCTCCTCAGTGTGATATAGTAATATATATAGTAATATGGCCGCCCTTCTCCTCAGTGTGATATAGTAATATATATAGTAATATGGCCGCCCTTCTCCTCAGTGTGATATAGTAATATATATAGTGATATGGCCGCCCTTCTCCTCAGTGTGATATAGTAATATATATAGTGATATGGCCGCCCTTCTCCTCAGTGTGATATAGTAATATATATAGTAATATGACCGCCCTTCTCCTCAGTGTGATATAGTAATATATATAGTAATATGGCCGCCCTTCTCCTCAGTGTGATATAGTAATATATATAGTGATATGGCCGCCCTTCTCCTCAGTGTGATATAGTAATATATATAGTGATATGGCCGCCCTTCTCCTCAGTGTGATATAGTAATATATATAGTAATATGGCCGCCCTTCTCCTCAGTGTGATGTAGTAATATATATAGTAATATGGCCGCCCTTCTCCTCAGTGATGATACAGTAATATATATAGTAATATGGCCGCCCTTCTCCTCAGTGATGATACAGTAATATATATAGTAATATGGCCGCCCTTCTCCTCAGTGTGATATAGTAATATATATAGTGATATGGCCGCCCTTCTCCTCAGTGTGATATAGTAATATATATAGTGATATGGCCGCCCTTCTCCTCAGTGTGATGTAGTAATATATATAGTAATATGACCGCCCTTCTCCTCAGTGTGATATAGTAATATATATAGTAATATGGCCGCCCTTCTCCTCAGTGTGATATAGTAATATATATAGTAATATGGCCGCCCTTCTCCTCAGTGTGATATAGTAATATATATATAGTAATATGGCCGCCCTTCTCCTCAGTGTGATATAGTAATATATATATAGTAATATGGCCGCCCTTCTCCTCAGTGTGATATAGTAATATATATAGTAATATGGCCCCCCTTCTCCTCAGTGTGATATAGTAATATATATAGTAATATGGCCGCCCTTCTCCTCAGTGTGATATAGTAATATATATAGTAATATGGCCACCCTTCTCCTCAGTGTGATATAGTAATATATATAGTAATATGGCCACCCTTCTCCTCAGTGTGATATAGTAATATATATAGTAATATGGCCGCCCTTCTCCTCAGTGTGATATAGTAATATATATAGTAATATCGCCCCCCTTCTCCTCAGTGTGATATAGTAATATATATAGTAATATGGCCGCCCTTCTCCTCAGTGTGATATAGTAATATATATAGTAATATGGCCGCCCTTCTCCTCAGTGTGATATAGTAATATATATAGTAATATGGCCACCCTTCTCCTCAGTGTGATATAGTAATATATATAGTAATATGGCCGCCCTTCTCCTCAGTGTGATATAGTAATATATATAGTAATATGGCCGCCCTTCTCCTCAGTGTGATATAGTAATATAAATAGTAATATGGCCGCCCTTCTCCTCAGTGTGATATAGTAATATATATAGTAATATGGCCGCCCTTCTCCTCAGTGTGATATAGTAATATATATAGTAATATGGCCGCCCTTCTCCTCAGTGTGATATAGTAATATATATAGTAATATGGCCGCCCTTCTCCTCAGTGTGATATAGTAATATATATAGTAATATGGCCGCCCTTCTCCTCAGTGATGATATAGTAATATATATAGTAATATGGCCGCCCTTCTCCTCAGTGTGATATAGTAATATATATAGTAATATGGCCACCCTTCTCCTCAGTGTGATATAGTAATATATATAGTAATATGGCCGCCCTTCTCCTCAGTGTGATATAATAATATATATAGTAATATGGTCGCCCTTCTCTTCAGTGTGATATAATAATATATATAGTAATATGGCCGCCCTTCTCCTCAGTGTGATATAGTAATATCTATAGTAATATGGCCGCCCTTCTCCTCAGTGTGATATAGTAATATATATAGTAATATGGCCGCCCTTCTCCTCAGTGTGATATAGTAATATATATAGTAATATGGCCGCCCTTCTCCTCAGTGTGATATAGTAATATCTATAGTAATATGGCCGCCTTTCTCCTCAGTGTGATATAGTAATATCTATAGTAATATGGCCGCCCTTCTCCTCAGTGTGATATAGTAATATCTATAGTAATATGGCCGCCCTTCTCCTCAGTGTGATATAGTAATATATATAGTAATATGGCCGCCTTTCTCCTCAGTGTGATATAGTAATATATATAGTAATATGGCCGCCCTTCTCCTCAGTGTGATATTGTAATACATATAGTAATATGGCCGCCCTTCTCCTCAGTGTGATATAGTAATATATATAGTAATATGGCTGCCCTTCTCCTCAGTGTGATATAGTAATATATATAGTGATATGGCCGCCCTTCTCCTCAGTGTGATATAGTAATATATATAGTAATATGGCCGCCCTTCTCCTCAGTGATGATACAGTAATATATATAGTAATATGGCCGCCCTTCTCCTCAGTGTGATGTAGTAATATATATAGTAATATGGCCGCCCTTCTCCTCAGTGTGATATAGTAATATATATAGTAATATGGCCGCCCTTCTCCTCAGTGTGATATAGTAATATATATAGTAATATGGCCGCCCTTCTCCTCAGTGATGATACAGTAATATATATAGTAATATGGCCGCCCTTCTCCTCAGTGTGATATAGTAATATATATAGTAATATGGCCGCCCTTGTACTCAGTGTGATGTAGTAATATATATAGTAATATGGCCGCCCTTCTCCTCAGTGATGATACAGTAATATATATAGTAATATGGCCGCCCTTCTCCTCAGTGTGATGTAGTAATATATATAGTAATATGACCGCCCTTCTCCTCAGTGTGATATAGTAATATATATAGTAATATGGCCGCCCTTCTCCTCAGTGTGATATAGTAATATATATAGTGATATGGCCGCCCTTCTCCTCAGTGTGATATAGTAATATATATAGTAATATGGCCGCCCTTCTCCTCAGTGTGATATAGTAATATATATAGTAATATGGCCGCCCTTCTCCTCAGTGTGATGTAGTAATATATATAGTAATATGGCCGCCCTTCTCCTCAGTGATGATACAGTAATATATATAGTAATATGGCCGCCCTTCTCCTCAGTGTGATGTAGTAATATATATAGTAATATGACCGCCCTTCTCCTCAGTGTGATATAGTAATATATATAGTAATATGGCCGCCCTTCTCCTCAGTGTGATATAGTAATATATATAGTGATATGGCCGCCCTTCTCCTCAGTGTGATATAGTAATATATATAGTGATATGGCCGCCCTTCTCCTCAGTGTGATATAGTAATATATATAGTAATATGGCCGCCCTTCTCCTCAGTGTGATATAGTAATATATATAGTAATATGACCGCCCTTCTCCTCAGTGTGATATAGTAATATATATAGTAATATGGCCGCCCTTCTCCTCAGTGTGATATAGTAATATATATAGTGATATGGCCGCCCTTCTCCTCAGTGTGATATAGTAATATATATAGTAATATGGCCGCCCTTCTCCTCAGTGTGATATAGTAATATATATAGTAATATGGCCGCCCTTCTCCTCAGTGTGATGTAGTAATATATATAGTAATATGACCGCCCTTCTCCTCAGTGTGATATAGTAATATATATAGTAATATGGCCGCCCTTCTCCTCAGTGTGATATAGTAATATATATAGTGATATGGCCGCCCTTCTCCTCAGTGTGATATAGTAATATATATAGTGATATGGCCGCCCTTCTCCTCAGTGTGATATAGTAATATATATAGTAATATGGCCGCCCTTCTCCTCAGTGTGATATAGTAATATATATAGTAATATGACCGCCCTTCTCCTCAGTGTGATATAGTAATATATATAGTAATATGGCCGCCCTTCTCCTCAGTGTGATATAGTAATATATATAGTAATATGGCCGCCCTTCTCCTCAGTGTGATATAGTAATATATATAGTGATATGGCCGCCCTTCTCCTCAGTGTGATATAGTAATATATATAGTAATATGGCCGCCCTTCTCCTCAGTGTGATATAGTAATATATATAGTAATATGACCGCCCTTCTCCTCAGTGTGATATAGTAATATATATAGTAATATGGCCGCCCTTCTCCTCAGTGTGATATAGTAATATATATAGTGATATGGCCGCCCTTCTCCTCAGTGTGATATAGTAATATATATAGTAATATGGCCGCCCTTCTCCTCAGTGTGATATAGTAATATATATAGTAATATGGCCGCCCTTCTCCTCAGTGTGATGTAGTAATATATATAGTAATATGGCCGCCCTTCTCCTCAGTGATGATACAGTAATATATATAGTAATATGGCCGCCCTTCTCCTCAGTGATGATACAGTAATATATATAGTAATATGGCCGCCCTTCTCCTCAGTGTGATATAGTAATATATATAGTGATATGGCCGCCCTTCTCCTCAGTGTGATGTAGTAATATATATAGTAATATGACCGCCCTTCTCCTCAGTGTGATATAGTAATATATATAGTAATATGGCCGCCCTTCTCCTCAGTGTGATATAGTAATATATATAGTAATATGGCCGCCCTTCTCTTCAGTGTGATATAGTAATATATATAGTAATATGACCGCCCTTCTCCTCAGTGTGATATAGTAATATATATAGTAATATGGCCGCCCTTCTCCTCAGTGTGATATAGTAATATATATAGTAATATGGCCGCCCTTCTCCTCAGTGTGATGTAGTAATATATATAGTAATATGGCCGCCCTTCTCCTCAGTGATGATACAGTAATATATATAGTAATATGGCCGCCCTTCTCCTCAGTGTGATGTAGTAATATATATAGTAATATGACCGCCCTTCTCCTCAGTGTGATATAGTAATATATATAGTAATATGGCCGCCCTTCTCCTCAGTGTGATATAGTAATATATATAGTAATATGGCCGCCCTTCTCCTCAGTGTGATATAGTAATATATATAGTAATATGGCCACCCTTCTCCTCAGTGTGATATAGTAATATATATAGTAATATGGCCGCCCTTCTCCTCAGTGTGATGTAGTAATATATATAGTAATATGGCCGCCCTTCTCCTCAGTGTGATGTAGTAATATATATAGTAATATGGCCACCCTTCTCCTCAGTGTGATATAGTAATATATATAGTAATATGGCCGCCCTTCTCAGTGTGATATAGTAATATATATAGTAATATGGCCGCCCTTCTCCTCAGTGTGATATAGTAATATATATAGTGATATGGCCGCCCTTCTCCTCAGTGTGATATAGTAATATATATAGTGATATGGCCGCCCTTCTCCTCAGTGTGATATAGTAATATATATAGTAATATGGCCACCCTTCTCCTCAGTGTGATATAGTAATATATATAGTAATATGGCCACCCTTCTCCTCAGTGTGATATAGTAATATATATAGTAATATGGCCGCCCTTCTCCTCAGTGTGATATAGTAATATATATAGTAATATGGCCACCCTTCTCCTCAGTGTGATATAGTAATATATATAGTAATATGGCCGCCCTTCTCCTCAGTGTGATATAGTAATATATATAGTAATATGGCCACCCTTCTCCTCAGTGTGATATAGTAATATATATAGTAATATGGCCGCCCTTCTCCTCAGTGTGATATAGTAATATATATAGTAATATGGCCGCCCTTCTCCTCAGTGTGATATAGTAATATATATAGTAATATGGCCGCCCTTCTCCTCAGTGTGATATAGTAATATATATAGTAATATGGCCGCCCTTCTCCTCAGTGTGATATAGTAATATATATAGTAATATGGCCACCCTTCTCCTCAGTGTGATATAGTAATATATATAGTAATATGGCCGCCCTTCTCCTCAGTGTGATATAGTAATATATATAGTAATATGGCCGCCCTTCTCCTCAGTGTGATATAGTAATATATATAGTAATATGGCCACCCTTCTCCTCAGTGTGATATAGTAATATATATAGTAATATGGCCGCCCTTCTCCTCAGTGTGATATAGTAATATATATAGTAATATGGCCGCCCTTCTCCTCAGTGTGATATAGTAATATATATAGTAATATGGCCGCCCTTCTCCTCAGTGTGATATAGTAATATATATAGTAATATGGCCGCCCTTCTCCTCAGTGTGATATAGTAATATATATAGTAATATGGCCACCCTTCTCCTCAGTGTGATATAGTAATATATATAGTAATATGGCCGCCCTTCTCCTCAGTGTGATATAGTAATATATATAGTAATATGGCCACCCTTCTCCTCAGTGTGATATAGTAATATATATAGTAATATGGCCGCCCTTCTCCTCAGTGTGATATAGTAATATATATAGTAATATGGCCACCCTTCTCCTCAGTGTGATATAGTAATATATATAGTAATATGGCCGCCCTTCTCCTCAGTGTGATGTAGTAATATATATAGTAATATGACCGCCCTTCTCCTCAGTGTGATATAGTAATATATATAGTAATATGGCCGCCCTTCTCCTCAGTGTGATATAGTAATATATATAGTAATATGGCCGCCCTTCTCCTCAGTGTGATATAGTAATATATATAGTAATATGGCCACCCTTCTCCTCAGTGTGATATAGTAATATATATAGTAATATGGCCGCCCTTCTCCTCAGTGTGATATAGTAATATATATAGTAATATGGCCGCCCTTCTCCTCAGTGTGATGTAGTAATATATATAGTAATATGACCGCCCTTCTCCTCAGTGTGATATAGTAATATATATAGTAATATGGCCGCCCTTCTCCTCAGTGTGATATAGTAATATATATAGTAATATGGCCGCCCTTCTCCTCAGTGTGATATAGTAATATATATAGTAATATGGCCGCCCTTCTCCTCAGTGTGATATAGTAATATATATAGTAATATGGCCGCCCTTCTCCTCAGTGTGATATAGTAATATATATAGTAATATGGCCGCCCTTCTCCTCAGTGTGATATAGTAATATATATAGTAATATGGCCGCCCTTCTCCTCAGTGTGATGTAGTAATATATATAGTAATATGACCGCCCTTCTCCTCAGTGTGATATAGTAATATATATAGTAATATGGCCGCCCTTCTCCTCAGTGTGATATAGTAATATATATAGTAATATGGCCGCCCTTCTCCTCAGTGTGATATAGTAATATATATAGTAATATGGCCGCCCTTCTCCTCAGTGTGATGTAGTAATATATATAGTAATATGACCGCCCTTCTCCTCAGTGTGATATAGTAATATATATAGTAATATGGCCGCCCTTCTCCTCAGTGTGATATAGTAATATATATAGTAATATGGCCACCCTTCTCCTCAGTGTGATATAGTAATATATATAGTAATATGGCCGTCCTTCTCCTCAGTGTGATATAGTAATATATATAGTAATATGGCCGCCCTTCTCCTCAGTGTGATGTAGTAATATATATAGTAATATGACCGCCCTTCTCCTCAGTGTGATATAGTAATATATATAGTAATATGGCCGCCCTTCTCCTCAGTGTGATATAGTAATATATATAGTAATATGGCCACCCTTCTCCTCAGTGTGATATAGTAATATATATAGTAATATGGCCGCCCTTCTCCTCGGTGACGGCCATAAGCTCCATCTATGGAGTCTCTTGGCGTCTTACACCGCAGGCGCAGACACGGCTCAGAGAGGCAACTCTTCTCCTTCATCTGAAATCTCCTTGTAAGAATCTCCACAAGTTCTCACTAAGATTTCGGTCTGGTGAGGACGGGGTCGGTCCTTATTCTCCATCTTTACGACCTTTCCTGGCCCCGAGCAGTGAAGACCCCGATGCTGCGATGGAGACTTGTCCGGCAGAACAATCCTAGCTTTCTGGAACGACGCAGACTTCGTCCTGCTCCAGTGCTGGATGAAAGAGTCTTCTGATCACCGGCAGGAGATTCACGAGGTGATTCAGATCCATCTGCTACCTGAAAAGCTCTAACAAGCTTCTCTGTAATAATCCCCCCCATAGCAGCGCCCACCTCCACCCCGCTGGGGTATGGGGGGCAGTGGAGGTCGGTGCCCGGTACTGATCCAGCCAGTCCACCTGCTCCGTCCAGAGTCGTCTCATCTCATCAGTCCATAAACCTGGGAATAATCTGTATCAGATATTTCTTGGTCCAGTTCTTATGTTTCCACGTCTGTGTCTTGCTCAGTGGTGGTCGGGCTCAGCCTCCTCACCTCGGCTGTGTCTCTGAGCACCTTGTACTTCTGTGTCTTGCTCAGTGGTGGTCGGGCTCAGCCTCCTCACCTCGGCCTCGTCTCTGAGCACTGAACAACTTGTACTTCTGTGTCTTGCTCAGTGGTGGTCGGGCTCAGCCTCCTCACCTCTGCTGTGTCTCTGAGCACTGAACACCTTGTACTACTGTGTCTTGCTCAGTGGTGGTCGGGCTCAGCCTCCTCACCTCGGCCTCGTCTCTGAGCACTGAACAACTTGTACTTCTGTGTCTTGCTCAGTGGTGGTCGGGCTCGGCATCCTCACCTCGGCTGTGTCTCTGAGCACTGAGCACCTTGTACTTCTGTGTCTTGCTCAGTGGTGGTCGGGCTCAGCCTCCTCACCTCGGCCATGTCTCTGAGCACTGAACACCTTGTACTTCTGTGTCTTGCTCAGTGGTGGTCGGGCTGAGCCTCCTCACTTCGGCCGTGTCTCTGAACACCTTGTACTTCTGTGTCTGGCTCAGTGGTGGTCGGGCTCAGCCTCCTCACCTCGGCCATGTCTCTGAGCACTGAACACCTTGTACTTCTGTGTCTTGCTCAGTGGTGGTCGGGCTCGGCCTCCTCACTTCAGCCGCATCTCTCAACACATTGTACTTCTGTGTCTTGCTCAGTGGTGGTCGGGCTCGGCCTCCTCACTACAGCTGCGTCTCTCAACACCTTGTACTTCTGTGTCTTGCTCAGTGGTGGTCGGGCTCAGCCTCCTCACCTCGGCCATGTTTCTGAGCACCTTGCACTTCTGTGTCTTGCTCAGTGGTGGTCGGGCTCAGCCTCCTCACCTCGGCCATGTTTCTGAGCACCTTGTACTTCTGTGTCTTGCTCAGTGGTGGTCGGGCTCAGCCTCCTCACCTCGGCCGTGTCTCTGAGCACTGAACACCTTGTACTTCTGTGTCTTGCTCAGTGGTGGCCGGGCTCAGCCTCCTCACCTCGGCCATGTCTCTGAGCACTGAGCACCTAGTACTTCTGTGTCTCGCTCAGTGGTGGTCGGGCTCAGCCTCCTCACCTCGGCCGTGTCTCTGAGCACTGAACACCTAGTACTTCTGTGTCTCGCTCAGTGGTGGTCGGGCTCAGCCTCCTCACCTCGGCCGTGTCTCTGAGCACTGAACACCTAGTACTTCTGTGTCTCGCTCAGTGGTGGTCGGGCTCAGCCTCCTCACCTCGGCCATGTCTCTGAGCAGTGAACACCTTGTACTTCTGTGTCTCGCTCAGTGGTGGTCGGGCTCAGCCTCCTCACCTCGGCCGTGTCTCTGAGCACTGAACATCTAGTACTTCTGTGTCTTGCTCAGTGGTGGTCGGGCTCAGCCTCCTCACCTCGGCCGTGTCTCTGAGCACTGAACACCTAGTACTTCTGTGTCTTGCTCAGTGGTGGTCGGGCTCAGCCTCCTCACCTCGGCCGTGTCTCTGAGCACTGAAAACCTTGTACTTCTGTGTCTCGCTCAGTGGTGGTCGGGCTCAGCCTCCTCACCTCGGCCATGTCTCTGAGCAGTGAACACCTAGTACTTCTGTGTCTTGCTCAGTGGTGGTCGGGCTCAGCCTCCTCACCTCGGCCGTGTCTCTGAGCAGTGAACACCTAGTACTTCTGTGTCTCGCTCAGTGATGATTGGGCTCAGCCTCCTCACCTCGGCCGTGTCTCTGAGCACTCAACACCTAGTACTTCTTTGTCTTGCTCAGTGGTGGTCGGGTTCAGCCTCCTCACCTCGGCCGTGTCTCTGAGCACTGAACACCTTGTACTTCTGTGTGTTGCTCAGTGGTGGTCGGGCTCAGCCTCCTCACCTCGGCTGTGTCTCTGAACACCTTGTACTTCTGTGTCTTCCTCAGTGGTGGTCGGGCTCAGCCTCCTCACCTCGGCCGTGTCTCTGAGCACTGAACACCTTGTACTTCTGTGTCTTGCTCAGTGGTGGTCGGGCTCAGCCTCCTCTCCTCGGCCGTGTCTTTGAGCACTGAACACCTTGTACTTCTGTGTCTTCCTCAGTGGTGGTCGGGCTCAGCCTCCTCACCTCGGCTGTGTCTCTGAACACCTTGTTCTTCTGTGTGTTGCTCAGTGGTGGTCGGGCTCAGCCTCCTCTCCTCGACCGTGTCTTTGAGCACTGAACACCTTGTACTTCTGTGTCTTCCTCAGTGGTGGTCGGGCTCAGCCTCCTCACCTCGGCTGTGTCTCTGAACACCTTGTACTTCTGTGTCTCGCTCAGTGGTGGTCGGGCTCAGCCTCCTCACCTCGGCCGTGTCTCTGAGCACTGAACACCTTGTACTTCTGTGTCTTGCTCAGTGGTGGTCGGGCTCAGCCTCCTCTCCTCGGCCGTGTCTCTGAGCACTGAACACCTTGTACTTCTGTGTCTTCCTCCGTGGTGGTCGGGCTCAGCCTCCTCACCTCGGCTGTGTCTCTGAACACCTTGTACTTCTGTGTCTCGCTCAGTGGTGGTCGGGCTCAGCCTCCTCACCTCGGCCGTGTCTCTGAGCACTGAACACCTTGTACTTCTGTGTCTTGCTCAGTGGTGGTCGGGCTCAGCCTCCTCTCCTCGGCCGTGTCTCTGAGCACTGAACACCTTGTACTTCTGTGTCTTCCTCCGTGGTGGTCGGGCTCAGCCTCCTCACCTCGGCTGTGTCTCTGAACACCTTGTACTTCTGTGTCTTCCTCAGTGGTGGTCGGGCTCGGCCTCCTCACCTCGGCCGTGTCTCTGAGCACTGAACACCTTGTACTTCTGTGTCTTCCTCAGTGGAGGTCGGGCTCGACCTCCTCACCTCAGCCGTGTCTCTGAACACCTTGAACTTCTGTGACTTGCTATATACACACACTTCACCCTCTGCACTGCTGAGAATTCTGCACAGTGTACATGTGACGGTAGATTATCTATCTCCGATTCCTCCACTTGCAGAGCAGCAGACACGTCACGTTCGTTCTTTCCACTCTTCATAGATACGGTGGTACAGCGGTACATGGTATTAGATACACGTTTTAGTCAGACGCTAGGGGCACGTACCTGCTTGACTTCAGCCTGCAGGTGGCGCAGTTGCAGACACTGCTCCAGACGCTTGTGGGTCTGATCCGCATTCAGGTCCAGCTCGTGCTGCTTCTCATGGAGGAACTCCAGCAATTCCTGCACCTGCGTGGCCAGGTCTATGTCCTTCTCACAGATCAGCTCAATGCCTGGAGGAGGGGAACAAGCGGCACATCATCCGCTGATCAGCACTGACCCGCCTCATCTGCCCACCATACACCGTCACATTCCACCCTATCCATAATCATCTCCTCTTCAGCTACGTGCCACCACTACCAACCATCTCCATCTTATGCAGGGTGCCGAAGCCGCTGGAGGACTTACCAGATGCCTGCACCTCCATGATGTACTGGTGCAGGTCCTGCCCCTGCTGGATCACCTCGAAGGTCATGTTGTTCATGGCTAGTTTCCGCTCCTTGTGCCGTTGCAGGCGCTGCTCCGCGAGGGTCAAGTCCTCAGTATTGAAGTCACTCATCTGACGAAGAAGATCCTCGTTCCAGGCGTCCAGCTCAGCCGTCACCTGCACGAAGAACCAAGAGCCATGATAGGGGTGGCACACACATACATACATATGCACACACAATATATACAGTGGTGGCCAAAAGTATTGGCACCCCTGCAATTCTGTCAGATAATACTCAGTTTCTTGCAATCACAAATTCTTTGGTCTTATTCTCTTCATTTAATTTGCTTGTAAGGAAAAAACACAAAAGAGAATGAAGCAAAAATCCAATCATTGATCATTTCATAAAAAACTCCAAAAATGGGCCGGACAAAAGTATTGGCACCCTCAGCCTAATACTTGGTTGCACAACCTTTAGCCAAAATAACTGTGAACAACCGCTTCCGGTAACCATCAATGAGTTTCTTACAATGCTCTGCTGGAATTGTAGACCATTCTTCTTTGGTAAACTGCTCCAGGTCCCTGATATTTGAAGGGTGCCTTCTCCAAACTGCCATTGTGAGATCTCTCCACAGGTGTTCTATGGGATTCAGGTCTGGACTCATTGCTGGCCACCTTAGAAGTCTCCAGTGCTTTCTCTCAAACCATTTTATAGTGCTTTTGGGAGTGTGTTTTGGGTCATTGTCCTGCTGGAAGACCCATGACCTCTGAGGGAGACCCAGCTTTCTCACACTGGGCCCTACATTATGCTGCAAAATTTGTTGGTAGTCTTCAGACTTCATAATGCCATGCACACGGTCAAGCAGTCCAGTGCCAGAGGAAGCAAAGCAACCCCAAAACATCAGGGAACCTCCACCATGTTTGACTGTAGGGACCGTGTTCTTTTCTTTGAATGCCTCTTTTTTTTCCTGTACACTCTATGTTGATGCTTTTTCCCATCTACTTTTGTCTCATCTGACCAGAGAACATTCTTCCAAAACGTTTTAGGCTTTCTCAGGTAAGTTTTGGCAAACTCCAGCCTGGCTTTTTTATGTCTCGGGGTAAGAAGTGGGGTCTTCCTGGGTATCCTACTATACAGTCCCTTTTCATTCAGACGCCGACGGATAGTACGGGTTGACACTGTTGTACCCTCGGACTGCAGGGCAGCTTGAACTTGTTTGGATGTTAGTCGAGGTTCTTTATCCACCATCCGCACAATCTTGCGTTGAAATCTCTCGTCAATTTTTCTTTTCCGTCCACATCTAGGGAGGTTAGCCACAGTGCCATGGGCTTTACACTTCTTGATGACACTGCGCACGGAAGACACAGGAACATTCAGGTCTTTGGAGATGGACTTGTAGCCTTGAGATTGCTCATGCTTCCTCACAATTTGGTTTCTCAAGTCCTCAGACAGTTCTTTGGTCTTCTTTCTTTTCTCCATGCTCAATGTGGTACACACAAGGACACAGGACAGAGGTTGAGGCAACTTTAATCCATGTTAACTGGCTGCAAGTGTGATTTAGTTATTGCCAACACCTGTTAGGTGCCACAGGTAAGTTACAGGTGCTGTTAATTACACCAATTACAGAAGCATCACAGGATTGTTCACACAGTGCCAATACTTTTGTCCACCCCCTTTTTTAGGTTTGGTGTGGAATTATATCCAATTTGGCTTTAGGACAATTCTTTTTGTGTTTTTTCATTGAAGACAAATTACATGAAGAAAATAAGACCAAAGAATTTGTGATTGCAATCAACTGAGTATTATCTGACAGAATTGCAGGGGTGCCAATACTTTTGGCCACCACTGTATATATATTATATATACACACACACACATTTATATAATACATATCTACATATATAAAATCTACATATGCATACATACAGTCATGGGCGAAGGTGTTGGCCCCCTTTGAATTGTTCCAGAAAATGAAGCATTTCTCCCAGACCATTATCACTATAAGGCTGTGTGCCCACGATGCGTTTTTTAAGTGTTTCCGCAGCGGCAATTCTCCTGCAGAAACGCTTAAAATGCTTGGTAGAAGGTCTGCCATGTTCCCCAATGATAATCCGCATGTTCTGTGCACATGCTGCGGAAATTTCCGCGGCGGATTATCATTGCGGAAAAAAACGCAGCACTGCCAATTATTTTGCGAAAGCACGGCATTTTCGCCGCCATTGACGTTCATTGGAACTCATGGAAACCGCATCCCTGCATCTGTACATGCAGAATCCATGCGTTTCAATGTGTGGATGGTAACCGGGTGTGGAGGACCGGAGACTCATCAAGACCTGGGGACCATAGAACCTGTAAAAAAAAGAATAAATAAAAAATATACATTATACTTATCTTCTGATGGCCCCCGGTGTCCTTGTCTCTGCTCGCCGGCAGCTCGCAGTCGACTAAAGGACCTGCGGTGACGTCATTTAGTCATGTGACTGGTCACACGACCGCTGACGTCGGCAGGTCCTTCAGCGTACCGCAAGCTGCCGCCAAGTCAGGACGCATCGGATAAAGACAGAGAGGGCCATCAGAAGGTGAGTATAACCTTCATTTTTTACCATTCTTTTGGTCACACTGTATATGCCGGTTGCCGGTTGCATGGATTTATATAGTGTGACCAAATTGTCAAGCACTTTCCAAGTGATGCTAAAATAATTTGGAAAGCGCTTGATAACCTGCATGTCCCTGGCAGGAAAACACATGTACAATCCGCACGTGCAATCCGCACGCACAATCCGCATGTACAATCCGCACGCACAATCCGCATGTACAATCCGCATGCACAATCTGCATGTACAATCCGCACGTACAATTCGCATGCACAATCCGCATGCACAATCTGCATGTACAATCCGCATGCACAATCCGCATGCACAATCCGCATGCACAATCCGCATGCGTTTTTTTATGCCAGGGAGATGCAGAAACGCTCAGGAAAAATCCAGAGCATTTCTGCATCGTGGGCACCTTTGTGTCTATTGAAACAGAAAAAACAAAAAAAACTGAGAAAAAAAGGCAAATTGGACATAATTTCACAAAAAACGCCTGAAAAAAATTGTTGGCATCCTTCCAAAATTATTGGTAAGCAACTTTGTTTCAAGCATCTGATGCTCGTTCAGACTCCCCTGTGGCAAGTAACAGGTGTGGGCAATATGAAAATCACACCTGACCCCAGATAAAAAGGGGAGAAGTTGACTTGATCTTTGCATTGTGTGTCTGTGTGTGCCACACTAATCATGGAGAACAGAAAGAGGAGAAGCGAACTGTCTGAGGACTCGAGAACCAAAATTGTTCAACAATCTCAAAGTTACAAGTCCATCTACAGAGATCTTGAGGTTCCTTTGTCCACGGTGAACAACATAATCAAGAAGATTACAACCCATGGCACTGCAGCTAATCTCCCTGGACGTGGATAGCAGTGAAGAAATGACAAAAGGTTGCAATGCAGGATAGTCCGGATGTTGGATAAGCAGCCACAATCAAGGTCCCAAGAAATCCTAGCTGTCCTGCCGGCTCAGGGTGCATCAGTGTCATCGCAAACTATCTGCCAACATTTGAATAAAGTGAAACTTAATGGAGGGAGACCCCGGAGGACCCCACTGCTGACACAGACATAAAGCTAGACTGCAGTTTACCAAAATGTAACTGAGTAACCAAAATCCTTTTAGAAAAGCGTCTTGTGGACAGATGAGACCAAGATAGAGCTTTGTGGTAAAGCACATCATTCCACTGTTTACCAAGAACAGAATGAGGCCTACAAAGAAAAGAACAAAGTACCTACAGTCAGATACGGTGGAGGTTCCCAGATGTTTTGGATCTTTTTGCTGTCACTGGGTGCCTTGACTGTGTGCAAGACATCATGAAATCTGAAGATTAGCAAAGGATTTTGGGTGGCAATGTAGCGCCCAGTGTCAGAAAGCTGGGCTAATGTCCTAGGTCATGGGTCTTCCAGCAGGATAATGACCCCAAACATATTCAAGAAGCCCCCAGAAATGGATGGAAACAAAGCGCTGGAGAGTCCTGAAGTGGCAGCAATGATTCCGGATCTAAATCCCATTGATCCTCTGTGGAGAGATCTTACAATGGCTGCTGGGGGAAGACGTCTTCACATATGAGACCTGGAGACGATTGTAAGAAGAGTCCAAGATCCCGGCTGAGGAGTAAGAAGCTGATGGTTATAGGAAGCGACTGATTGCAGGGATTTATTCCAAAGGGGCGCAAACAAATATTAAGGAGGGGGCAACAATTCTGTCCGGACCATTTTTGGGGTTGTGTGAAATTATGTTGAATTTCCCTTTTTTTGTAACTAAAATTACATGTACTGGGAGAAATACTTTATTTCCTGGAGCAATTTCAAGGGTGCCAACACTTTTGGCCACTACATTACAATATTTAATATATTTTTAATATTATATATATATATATATATATATATATATATATATATATATATATATATATATATATATATATATATATATATATTTATTATATACATACATACACACACATACAGTGGGGAAAATAAGTATTTGATTCTCTGCCGATTTTGCAGTTTTCCCCCCTACAGAGAATGCAGAGGTCTGTGAATTCTGGCTCTCACAGACCTGTTAGTTTTTCTTTATGAAGCCTCCTACTCTGCACTCGTTACCTGTATTAATTGATACTGTTTACACTCGTTCCCTGTATAAAAGACACCTATCCACACACTCAATCAATCACACTCCAACCTCTCCACCATGGCCAAGACCAAAGAGCTGTCTAAGGACACCAGGGACAAAATTGTAGACCTGCACAAGGCGGGGAAGGGCTACAGGACAATAGGCAATCAGCTTGGGGAGAAGCAACAACTGTTGGTACAATTATTAGATAATGGAAGAAACACAAGATGACGGTCAATCTTCCTTAGTCTGGGGCTCCATGCAGGATCTCGCCTCGTGGGTTAAGGATGATTCTGAGAAAGGTCAGGAATCAGCCCAGAACTACAAGGGAGGACCTGGTCAATGATCTGAAGAGAGCTGGGACCACAGTCTCACACATTACTGTTATTACCACACTACGCTGTGATGGATTAAAATCCTGCAGGGCACAGAAGGACCCCCTGCTCACGCCAGCACATGTCCAGGCCCGTTTGAAATTCACCAATGACCATCTGGATGACCCAGAGGAGGCATGGGAGAAGGTCAAGTGGTCAGATAAGACCAAAAAAGAACTTTCTAGTATCAACTCCATTCGCCGTGTTTGGAGGAAGTAGAAGGATGAGTACAACCCCAAGAACACCATACCAACCGTGAAGCATGGTGGGGGAAACATCATGCTTTGGGGGTGCTTTTCTGCAAAGGAGACAGGAAGACTGCATCGTATTTAAGGGAGGATGGATGAGGTCATGTATTGAGAGAATGTGGCCAACAACCGCCTTTCCTCTGGAGAAGAAGAACTGTATGGAGGAGGGGGCCAAAATCCCTGCCGCAGTGTGTGCAAACCTGGTCAAGAACTGCAGGAATTGTCTGACCTCTGTAATTGCAAATAAAGGTTTCTGGACCAAATATTAAGTTCTGTTTTCTTTTTGTATCAAATACTTATTTCATGCAAATTAATTATGTAAAGATCATACAATGAAATTTTCTGGATATTATTTTTAGATTCGGTCTCTCACAGGTGAAGTGACCTAAGATAAAAATTACAGATCTCTTCACGCGCACACACACACACGCAAACACACGCAAACACGCGCACACACACACACACACAAACACACACACGCAAACACACACACAAACACACACACACACACACAAACACACAAACACACACACGCAAACACGCGCACACACACACACACGCAAACACGCGCACACACACACACACGCAAACACGCGCACACACACACACACACACACACACACACACACAAACACACACACGCAAACACGCGCACACACACGCGCACACACACACACACGCAAACACGCACACACACACACACACACACACACATGCAAACACGCGCACACACACACAAACACGCGCACACACACACACACACACGCGCAAACACGCGCACACACACACGCAAACACGCGCACACACACACGCAAACACGCGCACACACACACACACACAGTATATTTCAGTGTTATTGTTGCAGTTTCTGATATGATTTTATCACATTTTTCAGTTAAAATGATGCAGTAACACTGAGCTCTGCTACATCTGTGGAAGATGAAACCATTACACAGATTATATGCGCATGAACATGGCGGCCGTCACACGACTCACCTCAATGGTGTACTGCTCGAAGATGCGCAGCTGCAGGAAGATGTCCAGCTTTATCTTCCTCTCATGAAACAATTCCTCCATCTGAACCTGAGCCTCGTCCAACTGCTGCAGAACCGACTCGATGTGACTGATGGAGCTGTTGTGCGGAGTTTTATTACTGGAGACCGCAGAGTCCCTGAGGAGCACAGAACAAACTCAGCTCCGCACCGCGCGTCTCACAATACAGAACACAAACTGCTCCACACCGCGCGTCTCACCACATGGAAACATACACTGCTCCGCACGGGCGTCTCACCGCACGGAACACACACACTGCTCCACACCGCACGTCTCAACACATGGAAACATACACTGCTCCGCAACGCACAGAACACATACTGCTCCGCAAAGCACAGAACACACACTGCTCAGCACCGCGTGTCTCACCACACGCAACACACACTACTCCGCACCGCACGTCTCACAATACAGAACACAAACTGCTCCACACCGCACGTCTCACCACACATTGCTCCGCACCGCGTGACTCACCATACAGAACGCACACTGCTCCGCACATCTCACCACATGCAACACACATTGCTCTGCACCGCGCGTCTCACCACACGCAACACACTACTCTCTGCACTACACACAACACACACTGCTCCGCAACGCGTGTTTCAACACATGGAAACACACACTGCTCCGCACAGCACAGAACACACTGCTCCGCAGGCGTCATCTTACTCTGGATCCGCGGATGATCTGGTCGTTCCCCTCTCACCTGAGCTGCTGGATGAGGTCCTCTCCCTCCTTGATGACATTGAGGGTCCCATCCAGTGTCGCCGTCTGCTGCTGCTGGAACTGCTTGATCAGCTCCTGGACAGCGTCTACAGAGTCCGCACAGACGTCCTCCAGCAGCTCCTTCTGCAGATCCTCCATCCAGGTCCACAGCTGAGAAGAGAAAACAGGGAACGCAGAAGACATCAGAGACATCCCAGAGAAGGGAGAGCGAGGAGCCGCGAGGGGCCGAGAGCGAGGAGCCGCGAGGGGACGAGAGAGAGGAGCCGCGAGGGGACGAGAGAGAGGAGCCGCGAGGGGACGAGAGAGAGGAGCCGCGAGGGGACGAGAGAGAGGAGCCGCGAGGGGACGAAAGCGAGGAGCCGCGAGGGGCCGAAAGCGAGGAGCCGCGAGGGGACGAGAGCGAGGAGCCGCGAGGGGACGAGAGCGAGGAGCCGCGAGGGGACGAGAGAGAGGAGCCGCGAGGGGACGAGAGAGAGGAGCCGCGAGGGGACGAGAGAGAGGAACCGCGAGGGGCCGAAAGCGAGGAGCCGCGAGGGGCCGAAAGCGAGGAGCCGCGAGGCAAAAAAAAGCAAGGAGCCGCGAGGGGCCGAAAGCGAGGAGCCGCGAGGGGCCGAAAGCGAGGAGCCGCCAGGGGCCGAAAGCGAGGAGCCGCCAGGGGCCGAAAGCGAGGAGCCGCCAGGGGCCGAAAGCGAGGAGCCGCCAGGGGCCGAAAGCAAGGAGCCGCGAGGGGCCGAAAGCAAGGAGCCGCGAGGCAAAAAAAAGCAAGGAGCCGCGAGGGGCCGAAAGCGAGGAGCCGCCAGGGGCCGAAAGCGAGGAGCCGCCAGGGGCCGAAAGCAAGGAGCCGCGAGGGGCCGAAAGCAAGGAGCCGCCAGGGGCCGAAAGCGAGGAGCCGCCAGGGGCCGAAAGCAAGGAGCCGCGAGGGGCCGAAAGCAAGGAGCCGCGAGGGGCCGAAAGCAAGGAGCCGCGAGGCAAAAAAAAGCAAGGAGCCGCGAGGGGCCGAAAGCGAGGAGCCGAAAGCGAGGAGCCGCGAGGGGCCGAAAGCGAGGAGCCGCGAGGGAAAGAAAAGCGAGGAGCCGCGAGGGAAAGAAAAGCGAGGAGCCGCGAGGGAAAGAAAAGCGAGGAGCCGCGAGGGAAAGAAAAGCGAGGAGCCGCGAGGAAAAGAAAAGCGAGGAGCCGCGAGGGAAAGAAAAGCGAGGAGCCGCGAGGGAAAGAAAAGCGAGGAGCCGCGAGGGAAAGAAAAGCGAGGAGCCGCGAGGGAAAGAAAAGCGAGGAGCCGCCAGGGGCAGACAGAGAGGAGCCGCCAGGGGCAGACAGAGAGGAGCCGCCAGGGGCAGACAGAGAGGAGCCGCCAGGGGCAGACAGAGAGGAGCCGCCAGGGGCAGACAGAGAGGAGCCGCCAGGGGCAGACAGAGAGGAGCCGCCAGGGGCAGACAGAGAGGAGCCGCGAGGGACAGACAGAGAGGAGCCGCGAGGGACAGACAGAGAGGAGCCGCGAGGGAAAAAAAGCGAGGAGCCGCGAGGGAAAAAAAGCGAGGAGCCGCGAGGGAAAAAAAGCGAGGAGCCGCGAGGGAAAAAAAGCGAGGAGACGCGAGGGAAAAAAAGCGAGGTGCCGCGAGGGAAAGAAAAGCGAGGAGCCGCGAGGGAAAGAAAAGCGAGGAGCCGCGAGGGAAAGAAAAGCGAGGAGCCGCGAGGGAAAGAAAAGCGAGGAGCCGCGAGGGAAAGAAAAGCGAGGAGCCGCGAGGGAAAGAAAAGCTAGGAGACCCGAGGGGCCGGCGACGAGACCCGAGGGGCCGGCGACGAGACCCGAGGGGCCGGCGACGAGACCCGAGGGGCCGGCGACGAGACCCGAGGGGCCGGCGACGAGACCCGAGGGGCCGGCGACGAGACCCGAGGGGCCGGCGACGAGACCCGAGGGGCCGGCGACGAGACCCGAGGGGCCGGCGACGAGACCCGAGGGGCCGGCGACGAGACCCGAGGGGCCGGCGACGAGACCCGAGGGCCATGAGAGACAGCCTGAAGGAGAAGGAGACACCTGCAGTTGGGGTGGTAGAAGCCGCCTTTCTTCGCGCTGATACTTTTCCACAATTCCTCAGCACACTATAAGAGCAGAGTGTGACGGGGCAGATTCTTGGGGGGGATTACTCTGTGCGGCTCCTATTACACACAGCCCGGACCCCTGTACCTGCAGGTAGGAGACCGTACACACCAGACAACCGAACAAATTCCCACTGCCGATCCTTTCTCCCCAACCTCTGTCATCAGGGGGCCGTGTAGACGCTGCTAACCATCAGCTGCTGGTCCTGGCCCTCGGCTGACGTTAGTCGCAGGCACCTGGCGGCTCCACACTCCTATCAATCTAAGGTTTTGTGACTTTGTAACGTCCTCCAGCCCCGAGTGATATCAAATCCTCAGAGTCCAGGAGGCACAATGTCCTAATTACAGGGCTTTAATTAGGTCTAATGACAATTATCTCCCAGGATCCGGGCAGTAAAAATAGATAAAAGGAACAAGTGAGAAAGACACAGAGTAATATTAATATCTGACATGGATCCTGTCCTGAAGGTACGCAAACTACAGACAGCAGGAAAAGCTGTGGCCCTAAAACTGCATGGCTCCAAGGACCAGCACATCCTCTATTATCCTCCAGAGCTGCACTCACTATTCTGCTGGTGCAGTCACTGTGTACATACATTACATTACTGATCCTGAGTTACCTCCTGTATTATACTCCAGAGCTGCACTCACTATTCTGCTGGTGCAGTCACTGTGTACATACATTACTGATCCTGAGTTACCTCCTGTATTATACTCCAGAGCTGCACTCACTATTCTGCTGGTGGAGTCACTGTGTACATACATTACATTACTGATCCGGAGTTATATCCTGTATTATACTCCAGAGCTGCACTCACTATTCTGCTGGTGCAGTCACTGTGTACATACATTACATTACTGATCCTGAGTTATATCCTGTATTATACTCCAGAGCTGCACTCACTATTCTGCTGGTGCAGTCACTGTGTACATACATTACTGATCCCGAGTTACCTCCTGTATTATACTCCAGAGCTGCACTCACTATTCTGCTGGTGCAGTCACTGTGTACATACATTACATTACTGATCCTGAGTTATATCCTGTATTATACTCCAGAGCTGCACTCACTATTCTGCTGGTGGAGTCACTGTGTACATACATTACATTACTGATCCTGAGTTACCTCCTGTATTATACTCCAGAGCTGCACTCACTATTCTGCTGGTGGAGTCACTGTGTACATACATTACTGATCCTGAGTTACCTCCTGTATTATACTCCAGAGCTGCACTCACTATTCTGCTGGTGGAGTCACTGTGTACATACATTACATTACTGATCCTGAGTTACATCCTGTATTATACTCCAGAGCTGCACTCACTATTCTGCTGGTGCAGTCACTGTGTACATACATTACTGATCCTGAGTTACCTCCTGTATTATACTCCAGAGCTGCACTCACTATTCTGCTGGTGGAGTCACTGTGTACATACATTACTGATCCTGAGTTACATCCTGTATTATACTCCAGAGCTGCACTCACTATTCTGCTGGTGCAGTCACTGTGTACATACATTACATTACTGATCCTGAGTTACCTCCTGTATTATACTCCAGAGCTGCACTCACTATTCTGCTGGTGGAGTCACTGTGTACATACATTACTGATCCTGAGTTACATCCGGTATTATACTCCAGAGCTGCACTCACTATTCTGCTGGTGCAGTCACTGTGTACATACATTACATTACTGATCCTGAGTTACCTCCTGTATTATACTCCAGAGCTGCACTCACTATTCTGCTGGTGCAGTCACTGTGTACATACATTACATTACTGATCCTGAGTTACATCCTGTATTATACTCCAGAGCTGCACTCACTATTCTGCTGGTGCAGTCACTGTGTACATACATTACATTACTAATCCTGAGTTACATCCTGTATTATACTCCAGAGCTGCACTCACTATTCTGCTGGTGCAGTCACTGTGTACATACATTACATTACTAATCCCGAGTTACCTCCTGTATTATACTCCAGAGCTGCACTCACTATTCTGCTGGTGCAGTCACTGTGTACATACATTACTATTCCTGAGTTACATCCGGTATTATACTCCAGAGCTGCACTCACTATTCTGCTGGTGCAGTCACTGTGTACATACATTACTGATCCTGAGTTACATCCTGTATTATGCTCCAGAGCTGCACTCACTATTCTGCTGGTGCAGTCACTGTGTACATACATTACTGATCCGGAGTTACATCCTGTATTATACTCCAGAGCTGCACTCACTATTCTGCTGGTGCAGTCACTGTGTACATACATTACATTACTGATCCTGAGTTACATCCTGTATTATACTCCAGAGCTGCACTCACTATTCTGCTGGTGCAGTCACTGTGTACATACATTACTGATCCTGAGTTACATCCTGTATTATACTCCAGAGCTGCACTCACTATTCTGTTGGTGCAGTCACTGTGTACATACATTACATTACTGATCCTGAGTTACATCCTGTATTATACTCCAGAGCTGCACTCACTATTCTGCTGGTGCAGTCACTGTGTACATACATTACATTACTGATCCCGAGTTACATCCTGTATTATATCCCAGAGCTGCACTCACTATTCAGCTGGTGCAGTCACTGTGTACATACATTACATTACTGATCCTGAGTTACCTCCTGTATTATACTCCAGAGCTGCACTCACTATTCTGCTGGTGCAGTCACTGTGTACATACATTACATTACTGATCCTGAGTTACCTCCTGTATTATACTCCAGAGCTGCACTCACTATTCTGCTGGTGCAGTCACTGTGTACATACATTACATTACTGATCCTGAGTTACATCCTGTATTATACTCCAGAGCTGCACTCACTATTCTGCTGGTGCAGTCACTGTGTACATACATTACATTACTGATCCTGAGTTACCTCCTGTATTATACTCCAGAGCTGCACTCACTATTCTGCTGGTGCAGTCACTGTGTACATACATTACATTACTGATTCTGAGTTACTGTACATCCTGTATTATACTCCAGAGCTGCACTCACGATTCTGCTGGTGCAGTCACTGTGTACATACATTACATTACTGATCCTGAGTTACATCCTGTATTATACTCCAGAGCTGCACTCACTATTCTGCTGGTGCAGTCACTGTGTACATACATTACATTGCTGATCCTGAGTTACATCCTGTATTATACTCCAGAGCTGCACTCACTATTCTGCTGGTGCAGTCACTGTGTACATACATTACATTGCTGATCCTGAGTTACATCCTGTATTATACTCCAGAGCTGCACTCACTATTCTGCTGGTGCCGTCACTGTGTACATACATTACTGATCCTGAGTTCCATCCTGTATTATACTCCAGAGCTGCACTCACTATTCTGCTGGTGCAGTCACTGTGTATATACATTACATTACTGATCCTGAGTTACATCCTGTATTATACTCCAGAGCTGCACTCACTATTCTGCTGGTGCAGTCACTGTGTACATACATTACATTACTGATCCTGAGTAACATCCTGTATTATACTCCAGAGCTGCACTCACTATTCTGCTGGTGCAGTCACTGTGTACATACATTACATTACTGATCCTGAGTAACATCCTGTATTATACTCCAGAGCTGCACTCACTATTCTGCTGGTGCAGTCACTGTGTACATACATTACATTACTGATCCTGAGTTACATCCTGTATTATACTCCAGAGCTGCACTCACTATTCTGCTGGTGCAGTCACTGTGCACATACATTACATTACTGATCCTGAGTTACATCCTGTATTATACTCCAGAGCTGCACTCACTATTCTGCTGGTGCAGTCACTGTGTACATATATTACATTACTGATCCTGAGTTACATCCTGTATTATACTCCAGAGCTGCACTCACTATTCTGCTGGTGCAGTCACTGTGTACATACATTACATTACTGATCCTGAGTTACCTCCTGTATTATACTCCAGAGCTGCACTCACTATTCTGCTGGTGCAGTCACTGTGTACATACATTACATTACTGATCCTGAGTTACCTCCTGTATTATACTCCAGAGCTGCACTCACTATTCTGCTGGTGGAGTCACTGTGTACATACATTACATTACTGATCCTGAGTTACATCCTGTATTATACTCCAGAGCTGCACTCACTATTCTGCTGGTGCAGTCACTGTGTACATACATTACATTACTGATCCGGAGTTACCTCCTGTATTATACTCCAGAGCTGCACTCACTATTCTGCTGGTGCAGTCACTGTGTACATACATTACATTACTGATCCTGAGTTACCTCCTGTATTATACTCCAGAGCTGCACTCACTATTCTGCTGGTGCAGTCACTGTGTACATACATTAAATATCTGATCCTGAGTTACATCCTGTATTATACTTCAGAGCTGCACTCGCTATTCTGCTGGTGCAGTCACTGTGTACATACATTACATTACTGATCCTGAGTTACATCCTGTATTATACTCCAGAGCTGCACTCACTATTCTGCTGGTGCAGTCACTGTGTACATACATTACATTACTGATTCTGAGTTACATCCTGTATTATACTCCGGAGCTGCACTCACTATTCTGCTGGTGCAGTCACTGTGTACATACATTATATCACTGATCCTGAGTTACCTCCTGTATTATACTCCAGAGCTGCACTCACTATTCTGCTGGTGCAGTCACTGTGTACATACATTACATTACTGATCCCGAGTTACATCCTGTATTATACTCCAGAGCTGCACTCACTATTCTGCTGGTGCAGTCACTGTGTACATACATTACATTACTGATCCTGAGTTACATCCTGTATTATACTCCAGAGCTGCACTCACTATTCTGCTGGTGCAGTCACTGTGTACATACATTACATTACTGATCCTGAGTTACCTCCTGTATTATACTCCGGAGCTGCACTCACTGTGTACATACATTACATTACTGATCCTGAGTTACATCCTGTATTATACTCCAGAGCTGCACTCACTATTCTGCTGGTGCAGTCACTGTGTACATACATTACATTACTGATCCTGAGTTACATCCTGTATTATACTCCAGAGCTGCACTCACTATTCTGCTGGTGGAGTCACTGTGTACATACATTACATTACTGATCCTGAGTTACATCCTGTATTATACTCCAGAGCTGCACTCACTATTCTGCTGGTGCAGTCACTGTGTACATACATTACATTACTGATCCTGAGTTACCTCCTGTATTATACTCCAGAGCTGCATTCACTATTCTGCTGGTGCAGTCACTGTGTACATACATTACATTACTGATCCTGAGTTACCTCCTGTATTATACTCCAGAGCTGCACTCACTATTCTGCTGGTGCAGTCACTGTGTACATACATTACATTACTGATCCTGAGTTATCTCCTGTATTATACTCCAGAGCTGCACTCACTATTCTGCTGGTGCAGTCACTGTGTACACACATTACATTACTGATCCTGAGTTACCTCCTGTATTATACTCCGGAGCTGCACTCACTGAGATTTTCAGCCGTGGAGGGTGGATCTTACCTCCTTAGTGTGACTGTGGAAGGAGACGGACATGTCCAGCAGCAGTTTCCTCTGTTCCACCCTGCGCACAAAGTCCTGGATCCGCACCTCCAGATGCCGGGCCGCCTTGTAGATCTCTTCGGGGTCACATTCGCCGGTCTGAGCGAGCTGCTCCGCGGCCTCCAGTAATTTGTCAGCGTTGGTGTACGTGTTCTGTCAGGGAAAGAGAGTGAAATATAAGACAGAAGCAGAGAAACCTTCATTTTGGATTTCCATGGTAATAGTGCCACCAGGGGGCGCTGCTCGCGTCTGCCTACGGCGGATAATTCCACCTGCAGATAATCCTCCCGGCACAGATGCCGCGCCGCCCGCTCACCGCACGTCTGGGCGACATGTGCCCGGATTACACTAACTGCATTACAAGCCGATTCAACGTTAATAGACAAAAGGGGGCAGGAGACGTACGGGGGGGGGAACGGGAGACGTACGGGGGGGGGGGAACGGGAGACGTACGGGGGGGGGGGGGGGGGGGGAGACGTACGGGGGGGGGGGGAACGGGAGACGTACGGGGGGGGGGGACGGGAGACGTACGGGGGGGGGGAACGGGAGACGTACGGGGGGGGGAACGGGAGACGTACGGGGGGGGGGAACGGGAGACGTACGGGGGGGGGGGGGAGACGTACGGGGGGGGGGGAACGGGAGACGTACGGGGGGGGGACGGGAGACGTACGGGGGGGGAACGGGAGACGTAAGGGGGGGGGGAGACGTACGGGGGGGGGGAACGGGAGACGTACGGGGGGGGGGGGGGGAGACGTACGGGGGGGGGGGGGGGACGGTCACTGGATTGTAGAAAAATATCAGATCTGACGTTTCCCCCGGGCGACAGGTGACCACCATCGTGCCTCATGTTCTGGGGGCACAACAACTATTTGTACGATTTCCAGCGAGACCACATGTGAGAAGTCCTGGCGGAGCCCAGCAGAGTCATGTCTGGTCACTCGTGGGGTCAGGAGACCCCCGGGGTCAGCACGCTGGGGCCACATACCAGCAACGACACCATCACCCAAGAAGGGAGCGATCTATGGGGCGGTAATGGCTGAAACACAGTGACACGACCCCCCCAAATAACGTAAGCAAGAACGAGACGGTAAATCAGTGTCAGGTCTGATCGTGCGGCGGCGTCCAGCGGCACAGGACATCCGGACACAGCCGAGAGGTTAACCGGCAAAGGGGGGAAATGGCCACACACGGACGCTCCGGTTACAGCGGTGACACCACACACGGGCGCTCCGGTGACACCACACACGGGCGCTCCGGTGGTGGCGGTACATCAGGGAATGCTTTGCACATTGCAGGGTCGCTGTGACCTTCCGGCCCGGCGTCCGGTGAGCGCAGCAGCTACTAAACAACTAAAATTACATTCAAACGGTACAAAAAGGGGGGTTAATGGCTGGTGGGCACATGGCACTTAGTTGCTAGGAAGAGTTGCTATGGTAACTGTATCCGCCCACATGACTCGCTGCTTGCTGTAAATGCTAGGTGCACCACATGGCAGCCCAGCCTCACCGTGTCTGCACACCGCAGAGTTAATAACATCCTGGACAGTGGGGAGCGCACAACCTCATTCACACCTGAAGACCACCCAATATCTCCCCAACTGCACAAATCCCCCGCAATAAAGGAGAGGTTGCCCCGTGTGACCAGCCTCCGCTGTGCGCTGCTTCCGCTTGTTGTCAGTGAATGGAAATACTCTTGATCACAGGCAGCGTCTAGAGGCCGACCCCGCTGAGGGTCCGTTACAATTGCATCTCATCTGCACAACTCTATGGACTAAACATTGCAGCAGCAAAAATCTCTCTGTGGAGGATTTGTTACAATGTATCAGGGAAGCTCCAGAACGACTGAACATGATCACAACACGAGCATGTCACAGGAAACGGAGAACCACAACTCCCAGCGGAAACCTCCCCCATCACATCCAGGACGTGGCACCTTTATGGCATTTATCACTTCTGGTTGTTTTATATCCAAAACCAAAAGAAATGGAGCCGGATACAATCTCTGGGGAGAAGACGAAGAAGACGAGCGCAGCGTCCTCCTCCTGTGAAGGGTTAATCCCATTTCGCGTTCACTGCTCGGCAGGATGATGAATTCACCGCCCCCTAGAACATCAAGTCTCCGCACTCCATCATCTCAGGACTAATGCAGAACGATAAACCCCCAATATGCTCCACAGCGGCAACACCCCCATCATCCACACACAGCCACCCCCATCATCCACACACAGCCGCCACCATCATCCACACACAGCCGCCACCATCATCATCCACATACAGCCACCATCATCATCATCATCCACATACAGCCGCCATCATCGTCCACATCATGCGATCATCATCCACTGTAGTAGATTAGCTCACTTGGTTGCATATAGAGGTAGACACAGGAACACTGTTTCTTTAACAGGAACACTGTTAGCAAAACATACTTGGCCTTCCCAGGCTAACAGGAAAACAAAACTTAACATATGGCACAGTCCTTGTTGCTACGGGAAACCGCCCACTTCAGGTATAAACAACCCAAGGTTTAACTTTCCTTCACTTGACAATACAGCACCAATTTGCTCTAAAAGGCTGGGAATGTATCCTCTGACCGCCTCCCTCTCTACAGGTGTTTAATCACCCTAGCACTAAACATGGCTGATTAACCCCTCATCACTTCGTGTGCTGGAACCTTTTTCCTATGTTTAATTACTGCAGCTATTATTCTCAGTGCTACATATCTGCCCTCCAGTACTTTGCCAGGGACTTCGTCACATATCTCCCCCCTCTGCTCGAAGCCGTAGGTTTTGACACCTTCAGTCACCAAACATGGAAGTGTAAACTGGCATCTGTGTTCCCGTGCAGCTTCCCAGGCTTGTGTTCACATGACAGATGAAGTCCTGTAGCCCTGAGTCTCAACTCTTGGAACGTCATCTCTGCTTCATGAGACCATTTGGCCATCAAAGTCTTCGTCCCCTTAAGAAGGTTGGTCAGTGGTGCGGCTATCATGGCGAAATTCGGGATACTCGGCACACACAGGACACAATGTGACGAGGAGCCGCACATCACACACAGGACACAATGTGACGAGGAGCAGCACATCACACACAGGACACAATGCGACGAGGAGCAGCACATCACACACAGGACACAATGTGACGAGGAGCAGCACATCACACACAGGACACAATGTGACGAGGAGCAGCACATCACACACAGGACACAATGCGACGGAGGAGCAGCACATCACACACAGGGCACAATGTGACGAGGAGCAGCACATCACACACAGGACACAATGTGACGGAGGAGCCGCACATCACACACAGGACACAATGTGACGAGGAGCAGCACATCACACACAGGACACAATGCGACGGAGGAGCAGCACATCACACACAGGGCACAATGTGACGGAGGAGCCGCACATCACACACAGGACACAATGTGACGGAGGAGCAGCACATCACACACAGGGCACAATGTGACGGAGGAGCCGCACATCACACACAGGACACAATGTGACGGAGGAGCCGCACATCACACACAGGACACAATGCGACGGAGGAGCAGCACATCACACACAGGGCACAATGTGACGGAGGAGCAGCACATCACACACAGGACACAATGCGACGGAGGAGCAGCACATCACACACAGGGCACAATGCGACGGAGGAGCAGCACATCACACACAGGACACAATGCGACGGAGGAGCAGCACATCACACACAGGGCACAATGTGACGGAGGAGCCGCACATCACACACAGGACACAATGTGACGGAGGAGCCGCACATCACACACAGGACACAATGTGACGGAGGAGCCGCACATCACACACAGGGCACAATGTGACGGAGGAGCCGCACATCACACACAGGACACAATGTGACGGAGGAGCCGCACATCACACACAGGACACAATGTGACGGAGGAGCCGCACATCACACACAGGACACAATGTGACGGAGGAGCAGCACATCACACACAGGACACAATGTGACGGAGGAGCCGCACATCACACACAGGACACAATGTGACGAGGAGCAGCACATCACACACAGGACACAATGTGACGGAGGAGCAGCACATCACACACAGGACACAATGTGACGGAGGAGCCGCACATCACACACAGGACACAATGTGACGAGGAGCAGCACATCACACACAGGACACAATGTGACGGAGGAGCCGCACATCACACACAGGACACAGTGTGACGGAGGAGCCGCACATCACACACAGGACACAATGTGACGGAGGAGCCGCACATCACACACAGGACACAATGTGACGAGGAGCCGCACATCACACACAGGACACAATGTGACGAGGAGCCGCACATCACACACAGGACACAATGGGACGGAGGAGCCGCACATCACACACAGGACACAATGTGACGAGGAGCAGCACATCACACACAGGACACAATGTGACGAGGAGCAGCACATCACACACAGGACACAATGTGACGGAGGAGCCGCACATCACACACAGGACACAATGTGACGGAGGAGCCGCACATCACACACAGGACACAATGTGACGGAGGAGCCGCACATCACACACAGGACACAATGTGACGAGGAGCAGCACATCACACACAGGACACAATGTGACGGAGGAGCCGCACATCACACACAGGACACAGTGTGACGAGGAGCCGCACATCACACACAGGACACAATGTGACGGAGGAGCCGCACATCACACACAGGACACAATGTGACGGAGGAGCCGCACATCACACACAGGACACAATGTGACGAGGAGCAGCACATCACACACAGGACACAATGTGACGGAGGAGCCGCACATCACACACAGGACACAGTGTGACGGAGGAGCCGCACATCACACACAGGACACAGTGTGACGGAGGAGCCGCACATAACACACAGGACACAATGTGACGGAGGAGCCGCACATCACACACAGGACACAATGTGACGAGGAGCCGCACATCACACACAGGACACAATGGGACGGAGGAGCCGCACATCACACACAGGACACAATGTGACGAGGAGCAGCACATCACACACAGGACACAATGTGACGAGGAGCAGCACATCACACACAGGACACAATGTGACGAGGAGCCGCACATCACACACAGGACACAATGTGACGAGGAGCAGCACATCACACACAGGACACAGTGTGACGAGGAGCAGCACATCACACACAGGACACAATGTGACGGAGGAGCCGCACATCACACACAGGACACAGTGTGACGGAGGAGCCGCACATCACACACAGGACACAGTGTGACGGAGGAGCCGCACATAACACACAGGACACAATGTGACGAGGAGCAGCACATCACACACAGGACACAATGTGACGAGGAGCAGCACATCACACACAGGACACAATGTGACGGAGGAGCCGCACATCACATTACTGCGGGAAACGGAGCAGAACTGTTCAGCGCGTTGATTACAGATGGAGCAGATCTCGGTGTCTCCATTAATAACTGATTGTAATTAGTCTCTACTTGTCACATTGGCTCCAGAACTTCCCCCATCATCATTGACCGCACATCCCAGTATGTATGGTGGTGGTGCTGGAGGGGGGGTGTAAATGGGTTATTAACCCTTCAACAGTAGGATACGGCGAATATAATACCTGTGCGACCTCCTCAAAGTCGTCGTGCCTCTTCTGCAGCGCCCGCGCCCGATGGAGGGATTTGCCCACTCCGGTGTGTTTACTGAGGAATGCTTCTCCGTGATTCTCGATCCAATCCAGGACCTGCAGGGGGCGAGAGAGAAGACAAGTCAGGGTCGGCAGCCCTCGGGGGCCAGAGAGAAGACAGTCACGGCTGGCGGCCCTCGGGGGCCAGAGAGAAGACAGTCACGGCTGGCGGCCCTCGGGGGCCAGAGAGAAGACAGTCACGGCTGGCGGCCCTCGGGGGCCAGAGAGAAGACAGTCACGGCTGGCGGCCCTCGGGGGCCAGAGAGAAGACAGTCACGGCTGGCGGCCCTCGGGGGCCAGAGAGAAGACAGCCACAGCTGGCGGCCCTCAGGGGGCCAGAGAGAAGACAGTCACGACTGGTGGCCCTCAGGGGGCCAGAGAGAAGACAGTCACGACTGGTGGCCCTCGGGGTCAGAAAGAAGACAGTCACGGCTGGCGGCCCTCGGTGGGCCAGAAAGAAGACAGTCACGGCTGGCGGCCCACGGGGTCAGAAAGAAGACAGTCACGGCTGGCGGCCCTCGGTGGGCCAGAAAGAAGACAGTCACGGCTGGCGGCCCTCAGTGGCCAGAGAGAAGACAGTCACGGCTGGCAGCCCTTGGGGGCCAGAGAGAAGGCAGTCACGGCTGGTGGCCCTCGGGGTCAGAAAGAAGACAGTCACGGCTGGCGGCCCTCGGTGGGCCAGAAAGAAGACAGTCACGGCTGGCGGCCCTCGGTGGGCCAGAAAGAAGACAGTCACGGCTGGCGGCCCTCAGGGGGCCAGAGAGAAGACAGTCACGGCTGGCGGCCGTCAGGGGCCAGAGAGAAGACAGT
>NW_027362769.1:189045865-189257299 GCF_046119375.1 Phyllobates terribilis | reverse complement strand
CATCATTGTTTCAGAATCAAAGAAAAGACAACATTCAGGCTTAGGCTAATTAGGTTCACACGATACGTTTTTGATGCTTTTTCGCGGCGGTCTTCCTGCCACGGAAACACTGCGAAAACGCTTGCTAATAGGTCTGCCAGGTATAGCAATGCGAATCTGGATGTGCTGCGCACATGATGCGCAAATTTCCGGTCCGGATTCGCATTGCGGTAAAAACCGCAGCATGACCATTGTTTGGGGCGTTTCTGCTGGAAATTCGTGACCATTGACTTTCATTGAATCGCAGAAAACCCGCAGGTATATCTATACCTGCGGATATGCTGCATTTTAATGAAAGTCAACGGGCGCGAAGTCGCGCCGGAAACGTGCTGTGGGTGGTACCCGGGTTGGGAGAGGAGGACTACATCTCCTCTCATCTGACCGAGCGGCGAGGATGGGGGGAGAAGTAGTCTGCTCTGCCCGCCCGCATGCCCGCGGTCAAAAAAGGAAAAAAAAATACTAAAAAAAAAAAAAATAAATAAACCTTATACTCCACTGTCCGGCGGCCCCAGGTGTCCTCCTGGTCCCAGACGATGCCGTATCCCCGGCAGATAGCAGTATACTGCGGGGAGCGGGCTCGCTCCCCGCAGTGTACCAAGCTGCCAGGATCTGCACTGACGTCATTGATCAGCTGATGGTCACCTGACCCTGGGAACATTCACAAGACAGGTGAGGGACATGGTTGTTTGTTATAGTACGTTTTTTTTCAGGAGATCGATGGCTTCGCGGACGGAGTGTAATAAAAAAAATTTTAGAACAGTGTGTTTATTTCATTAAAATACTTTATTCTGGCCGTGTTTTTTATTGAAAAAGCGGCGACCATTTTACTACGCGGTTAGTAATGGGCGCGTCTTATAGACGCCCTCCATTACTAACCGGGGCTTCACGTCAGCCACCAATACAAGGCTGACATGAACCCCAACCCCATTACCCCACCGCTACAGGGCAGTGGGAAAAGCGGAGGCTAAGCGTCAGATTTGGCGCATCTTATGGATGCGTAATTTCTGGGACTGCTGAGGGGTGATATTAATAGCCGAGGAGGGGGTCAGTATCCATGGCCCCTTCCCTGGCTATTAATATCAGCCCGCAGCAGTCTAGTTTAGCCTTTATTGGTTAGATTTTATAGGGGGACCACATGTCAAATTTTTTCTGGGTTCCCCCTGTAATCTAGCCAGTAAAGGCTAAACAAACAGCTGTGGGCTGTTATTAATAGCCAGGGAACATTGTAGGCTAATTGCCCCTTCCCCGGCTACTAATATCAGCCACCAGCAGTCGGCTTTCCCTCTGCTGGTTATAAAAATGACGCAGGAGCCGGCGCAATTTTTTTAAAATTTTAGGCTCTGTACCCATGATCCGGACATAGCAGCATTTAGGACACATTTTTTGCTGCGTCCAATACGTTGCATTCTAATGAACGCAGGTAAATCCACATGTGTTCACTGAACCATGCGTATTAACCGAATTCAATACATTCTAGTGGTCAAATTTCTGTTGCGGAGACCGGCGACTTCACAAGGGAATTTGACATGCTGCGGTCCTGAAAGACGCGCTGCATGTCAGTGTCCACAGTATATATTGTATGCACACTCGCTCTCATGTACACACTATATATTATATGCACACTCGCTCTCATGTACACACTATATATTATATGCACGCTCGCTCGCATGACCGTGAGCGTGCACGTAATATAAATCTGACCGTAGAGACGGCCGCAATGTGGACATTTTGTCAGGAGGTTCTCCCCATTTGGGGGGCCGCAGAGGATTCTAGCTGGAGGCGCCTCCGTTACTGCGGATCCAGCAGTTATCTGCGCAGAGCTCCGCTACCTCCCATCACACGCCGCGCACGCTCCACAATCACTCGCTCTCCCGCGGGGAGTACTTCTCCAGACTCATGGATAGTAGAACGAAGAAGCCATTAATAAAATGCTCTTCCCGACAGCCGGCGCTGATGGATCCCAGGGGTATTACATGCAGCCGTAGAGTAAGGAGAAGCCTCATGTGGTGCTGACGTCGGTGGGTGGATGTAACGCATGGGAGAAATGGCGCAGATTGTGTCACAGCGTCGCTCCAAAACTCATCCAGAAACATTAATAAACCAGTTCATAAGACCACCCGGGCAGTCATTGAGCTCTCTGGTCTCTATTTATTGGGACAGAACAAAACAATCATGATACTGAAACTATGGGAATAAATGACTGAACGCTACAATCGTCACCGTACATAAACAGAACAAGACAGTACAAGAAACTTTGTAATATATCTTGTCAGAGAAATTTCCCACCACCTGAACTCATCATTCACAGAAACTGTCCAAAACGGATCACTGAGGGATCGGATTACAGCAGCCTATAAAAGTCTATGAAGACTGGAAGAGGAAATGGGGAGAAGCAGACATACAGACCAATGCTTCTAGTAAGTGTTTTCGCTCACACAGAGTTGAGTTCACAGCTGCACAGCTAAAGCACTGTTGAATACTCCATGTGGTTGCTGTTTTCTAGTAAGTGTTTTATCTCATGTCAGTGCTGGATTCACTGCTACACTGCTTAGTACAGCTGAAAAATGCCCTCCCTGTTGCTGCTGCCTACTAGTGTTTTATCTCACCCTGGAGATGGATACACAGCTACACCTCTCAGTATTGCTACATGACGTCCTCCATGTGTCACTACTTCAAGGCCAGACAGCAGGCCTCCCTCACGTCTGTGTGTGCTGTGCAGGGAAAACCAGCTCAGACGGAGCCTTGAAATAAAACACCGCGCGGCGTCTCCTCCCTTCACTGCAGTAAATACATGTGGAAACCCACCGCCAGCAAATAAATGTATTAAGCAATGAAAACACTACTGGCCATCTGCAGGTCGTGACCGAGCATCGCAGCCCAAAAACCAGGAGAGAAAATGAGGGCGAGCGTGTATATAATATATACTGTGTACATGAGAGCGAGCGTCTATATAATATATACTGTGTACATGAGAGCGAGCGTGTATATAATATATACTGTGTACATGAGAGCGAGCGTCTATATAATATATACTGTGTACATGAGAGCGAGCGTGTATATAATATATACTGTGTACATGAGAGCGAGCATGTATATAATATATACTGTGTACATGAGAGCGAGCGTGCATATACTATATACTGTGTACAAGAGAGCGAGCGTGTATATAATATATACTGTGTACATGAGAGCGAGCGTGTATATAATATATACTGTGTACGAGAGAGCGAGCGTGCATATACTATATACTGTGTACAAGAGAGCGAGCGTGTATATAATATATACTGTGTACATGAGAGCGAGCGTCTATATAATATATACTGTGTACATGAGAGCGAGCGTGCATATAATATATACTGTGTACAAGAGAGCGAGCGTGTATATAATATATACTGTGTACATGAGAGCGAGCGTGTATATAATATATACTGTGTACACGAGAGCGAGCGTGTATATAATATATACTGTGTACACGAGAGCGAGCGTGTATATAATATATACTGTGTACATGAGAGCGAGCGTGTATATAATATATACTGTGTACATGAGAGCGAGCGTGCATATAATATATACTGTGTACAAGAGAGCGAGCGTGTATATAATATATACTGTGTACATGAGAGCGAGCGTGCATATACTATATACTGTGTACATGAGAGCGAGCGTGTATATAATATATACTGTGTACATGAGAGCGAGCGTGTATATAATATATACTGTGTACATGAGAGCGAGCGTGTATATAATATATACTGTGTACATGAGAGCGAGCGTGCATATAATATATACTGTGTACAGGAGAGCGAGCGTGTATATAATATATACTGTGTACATGAGAGCGAGCGTGTATATAATATATACTGTGTACATGAGAGCGAGCGTGTATATAATATATACTGTGTACATGAGAGCGAGCGTGTATATAATATATACTGTGTACATGAGAGCGAGTGTGCATATAATATATACTGTGTACATGAGAGCGAGCGTGTATATAATATATACTGTGTACATCAGAGCGAGCGTGTATATAATATATACTGTGTACATGAGAGCGAGCGTGTATATAATATATACTGTGTACACGAGAGCGAGCGTGTATATAATATATACTGTGTACATGAGAGCGAGCGTCTATATAATATATACTGTGTACACGAGAGCGAGCGTCTATATAATATATACTGTGTACATGAGAGCGAGCGTGCATATAATATATACTGTGTACAAGAGAGCGAGCGTGTATATAATATATACTGTGTACATGAGAGCGAGCGTGCATATACTATATACTGTGTACAAGAGAGCGAGCGTGTATATAATATATACTGTGTACATGAGAGCGAGCGTGTATATATATACTGTACATGAGAGCGAGCGTGTATATAATATATACTGTGCACATGAGAGCGAGCGTGTATATAATATATACTGTGTACATGAGAGCGAGCGTGCATATAATATATACTGTGTACATGAGAGCGAGCGTGCATATAATATATACTGTACATGAGAGCGAGCGTGTATATAATATATACTGTGCACATGAGAGCGAGCGTGTATATAATATATACTGTGTACACGAGAGCGAGCGTGTATATAATATATACTGTGTACACGAGAGCGAGCGTGTATATAATCTATACTGTGTACACGAGAGCGAGCGTGTATATAATATATACTGTGTACATGAGAGCGAGCGTGTATATAATATATACTGTGTACATGAGAGCGAGCGTGCATATAATATATACTGTACATGAGAGCGAGCGTGTATATAATATATACTGTGTACATGAGAGCGAGCGTGTATATAATATATACTGTGTACATGAGAGCGAGCGTGTATATAATATATACTGTGTACATGAGAGCGAGCGTGTATATAATATATACTGTGCACATGAGAGCGAGCGTGCATATAATATATACTGTGTACATGAGAGCGAGCGTGCATATAATATATACTGTGTACATGAGAGCGAGCGTGTATATAATATATACTGTACATGAGAGCGAGCGTGTATATAATATATACTGTGCACACGAGAGCGAGCGTGTATATAATACATACTGTGTACACGAGAGCGAGCGTGCATATAATATATACTGTGTACATGAGAGCGAGCGTGTATATAATATATACTGTGTACATGAGAGCGAGCGTGCATATAATATATACTGTGTACATGACCGCGAGCGTGTATATAATATATACTGTGTACATGAGAGCGAGCGTGCATATAATATATACTGTGTACATGAGAGCGAGCGTGTATATAATATATACTGTGTACAGGAGAGCGAGCGTGTATATAATATATACTGTGTACATGAGAGCGAGCGTGCATATAATATATACTGTGTACATGAGAGCGAGCGTGTATATAATATATACTGTACATGAGAGCGAGCGGGTATATAATATATACTGTGTACATGAGAGCGAGAGTGTATATAATATATACTGTGTACATGAGAGCGAGCGTGTATATAATATATACTGTGTACATGAGAGCGAGCGTGTATATAATATATACTGTGTACATGAGAGCGAGCGTGCATATAATATATAATGTGTACATGAGAGCGAGCGTGTATATAATATATACTGTGTACACGAGAGCGAGCGTGCATATAATATATACTGTGTACATGAGAGCGAGCGTGTATATAATATATACTGTGTACATGAGAGCGAGCGTGCATATAATATATACTGTACATGAGAGCGAGCGTGTATATAATATATACTGTGTACAGGAGAGCGAGCGTGTATATAATATATACTGTGTACATGAGAGAGAGCGTGCATATAATATATACTGTGTACATGAGAGCGAGCGTGCATATACTATATACTGTGTACAAGAGAGCGAGCGTGCATATAATATATACTGTGTACATGAGAGCGAGCGTGTATATAATACATACTGTGTACACGAGAGCGAGCGTGCATATAATATATACTGTGTACATGAGAGCGAGCGTACATATACTATATACTGTGTACAAGAGAGCGAGCGTGCATATAATACATACTGTGTACACGAGAGCGAGCGTGCATATAATATATACTGTGTACATGAGAGCGAGCGTGTATATAATATATACTGTGTACAAGAGAGCGAGCGTGCATATACTATATACTGTGTACATGAGAGCGAGCGTGTATATAATATATACTGTGTACATGAGAGCGAGCGTGTATATAATATATACTGTGTACATGAGAGCGAGCGTGCATATAATATATACTGTGTACATGAGAGCGAGCGTGTATATAATATATACTGTACATGAGAGCGAGCGTGTATATAATATATACTGTGCACATGACAGCGAGCGTGTATATAATATATACTGTGCACATGAGAGCGAGCGTGTATATAATATATACTGTGTACATGAGAGCGAGCGTGCATATAATATATACTGTGTACATGAGAGCGAGCGTGTATATAATATATACTGTGTACATGAGAGCGAGCGTGTATATAATATATACTGTGTACATGAGAGCGAGCGTGTATATAATACATACTGTGTACACGAGAGCGAGCGTGCATATAATATATACTGTGTACATGAGAGCGAGCGTGTATATAATATATACTGTGTACATGAGAGCGAGCGTGCATATAATATATACTGTGTACATGAGAGCGAGCGTGTATATAATATATACTGTGTACATGAGAGCGAGCGTGTATATAATATATACTGTGTACAGGAGAGCGAGCGTGTATATAATATATACTGTACATGAGAGCGAGCGTGTATATAATATATACTGTGTACATGAGAGCGAGCGTGTGTATAATACATACTGTGCACATGAGAGCGAGCGTGTATATAATACATACTGTGCACATGAGAGCGAGCGTGTATATAATACATACTGTGTACACGAGAGCGAGCGTGCATATAATATATACTGTGTACATGAGAGCGAGCGTGCATATAATATATACTGTGTACACGAGAGCGAGAGTGCATATAATATATACTGTGTACATGAGAGCGAGCGTGCATATAATATATACTGTGTACATGAGAGCGAGCGTGCATATAATATATACTGTGTACATGAGAGCGAGCGTGCATATAATATATACTGTGCACATGAGAGCGAGCGTGTATATAATACATACTGTGTACACGAGAGCGAGCGTGCATATAATATATACTGTGTACATGAGAGCGAGCGTGCATATAATATATACTGTGTACATGAGAGCGAGCGTGCATATAATATATACTGTGTACATGAGAGCGAGCGTGTATATAATATATACTGTGTACAGGAGAGCGAGCGTGTATATAATATATACTGTGTACAGGAGAGCGAGCGTGTATATAATATATACTGTGTACATGAGAGCGAGCGTGTATATAATATATACTGTGTACATGAGAGCGAGCGTGCATATAATATATACTGTGTACATGAGAGCGAGCGTGCATATAATATATACTGTGTACAGGAGAGCGAGCGTGTATATAATATATACTGTGTACATGAGAGCGAGCGTGTATATAATATATACTGTGTACATGAGAGCGAGCGTGTATATAATATATACTGTGTACATGAGAGCGAGCGTGTATATAATATATACTGTGTACATGAGAGCGAGCGTGTATATAATATATACTGTGTACATGAGAGCGAGCGTGCATATAATATATACTGTGTACAGGAGAGCGAGCGTGTATATAATATATACTGTGTACATGAGAGCGAGCGTGTATATAATATATACTGTGTACATGAGAGCGAGCGTGTATATAATATATACTGTGTACATGAGAGCGAGCGTGTATATAATATATACTGTGTACATGAGAGCGAGTGTGCATATAATATATACTGTGTACATGAGAGCGAGCGTGTATATAATATATACTGTGTACATGAGAGCGAGCGTGTATATAATATATACTGTGTACACGAGAGCGAGCGTGTATATAATATATACTGTGTACATGAGAGCGAGCGTGTATATAATATATACTGTGTCACCTACAGTCCTATGTAACACCACAGATAACACAGTGATAACTCTCTGAGTACAGATAATGTACTAGATGTCACCTGCAGTCCTATGTAACACCACATATAACACAGTGATAACTCTCTGAGTACAGATAATGTAGTAGATGTCACCTGCAGTCCTATGTAACACCACAGATAACACAGTGATAACTCTCTGAGTACAGATAATGTAGTAGATGTCATCTGCAGTCCTATGTAACACCACAGATAACACAGTGATAACTCTGAGTACAGATAATGTAGTAGATATCACCTGCAGTCCTATGTAACACCACAGATAACACAGTGATAACTCCCTGAGTACAGATAATGTAGTAGATGTCACCTGCAGTCCTATGTAACACCACAGATCACACAGTGATAACTCTCTGAGTACAAATAATGTAGTAGATGTCACCTGCAGTCCTATGTAACACCACAGATAACACAGTGATAACTCTCTGAGTACAGATAATGTAGTAGATATCACCTGCAGTCCTATGTAACACCACAGATAACACAGTGATAACTCCCTGAGTACAGATAATGTAGTAGATGTCACCTGCAGTCCTATGTAACACCACAGATCACACAGTGATAACTCTCTGAGTACAAATAATGTAGTAGATGTCACCTGCAGTCCTATGTAACACCACAGATAACACAGTGATAACTCTCTGAGTACATATAATGTAGTAGATGTCACCTGCAGTCCTATGTAACACCACAGATCACACAGTGATAACTCTCTGAGTACAGATAATGTAGTAGATGTCACCTGCAGTCCTATGTAACACCACAGATAACACAGTGATAACTCCATGAGTACAGATAATGTAGTAGATGTCACCTGCAGTCCTATGTAACACCACAGATCACACAGTGATAACTCTCTGAGTACATATAATGTAGTAGATGTCACCTGCAGTCCTATGTAACACCACAGATCACACAGTGATAACTCTCTGAGTACAGATAATGTAGTAGATGTCACCTGCAGTCCTATGTAACACCACAGATAACACAGTGATAACTCCCTGAGTACAGATAATGTAGTAGATGTCACCTGCAGTCCTATGTAACACCACAGATCACACCGTGATAACTCTCTGAGTACAGATAATGTAGTAGATGTCACCTGCAGTCCTATGTAACACCACAGATAACACAGTGATAACTCTCGGAGTACAGATAATGTAGTAGATGTCACCTGCAGTCCTATGTAACACCACAGATAACACAGTGATAACTCCCTGAGTACAGATAATGTAGTAGATGTCACCTGCAGTCCTATGTAACACCACAGATCACACAGTGATAACTCTCTGAGTACAAATAATGTAGTAGATGTCACCTGCAGTCCTATGTAACACCACAGATAACACAGTGATAACTCTCTGAGTACAGATAATGTAGTAGATGTCACCTGCAGTCCTATGTAACACCACAGATAACACAGTGATAACTCTCTGAGTACAGATAATGTAGTAGATGTCACCTGCAGTCCTATGTAACGCCACAGATATCACAGTGATAACTCTCTGAGTACAGATAATGTAGTAGATGTCACCTGCAGTCCTATGTAACACCACAGATCACACAGTGATAACTCTCTGAGTACAGATAATGTAGTAGATGTCACCCGCAGTCCTATGTAACACCACAGATAACACAGTGATAACTCTCTGAGTACAGATAATGTAGTAGATGTCACCTGCAGTCCTATGTAACACCACAGATAACACAGTGATAACTCTCTGAGTACAGATAATGTAGTAGATGTCACCTGCAGTCCTATGTAACACCACAGATAACACAGTGATAACTCTCTGAGTACAGATAATGTAGTAGATGTCACCTGCAGTCCTATGTAACACCACAGATATCACAGTGATAACTCTCTGAGTACAGATAATGTAGTAGATGTCATCTGCAGTCCTATGTAACACCACAGATAACACAGTGATAACTCCCTGAGTACAGATAATGTAGTATATGTCACCTACAGTCCTATGTAACACCACAGATTACACAGTGATATCTCTCTGAGTACAGATAATGTAGTAGATGTCACCTGCAGTCCTATGTAACACCACATATAACACAGTGATAACTCTCTGAGTACAAATAATGTAGTAGATGTCACCTGCAGTCCTATGTAACACCACAGATAACACAGTGATAACTCTCTGAGTACAGATAATGTAGTAGATGTCACCTGCAGTCCTATGTAACACCACAGATAACACAGTGATAACTCTCTGAGTACAGATAATGTAGTAGATGTCACCTGCAGTCCTATGTAACACCACAGATAACACAGTGATAACTCTCTGAGTACAGATAATGTAGTAGATGTCACCTGCAGTCCTATGTAACACCACAGATTACACAGTGATATCTCTCTGAGTACAGATAATGTAGTAGATGTCACCTGCAGTCCTATGTAACACCACAGATTACACAGTGATATCTCTCTGAGTACAGATAATGTAGTAGATGTCACCTGCAGTCCTATGTAACACCACAGATCACACAGTGATAACTCTCTGAGTACAGATAATGTAGTAGATGTCACCTGCAGTCCTATGTAACACCACAGATATCACAGTGATAACTCTCTGAGTACAGATAATGGAGTAGATGTCACCTGCAGTCCCATGTAACACCACAGATAACACCGTGATATCTCTCTGAGTACAGATAATGTAGTAGATGTCACCTGCAGTCCTATGTAACACCACATATAACACAGCGATAACTCTCTGAGTACAAATAATGTAGTAGATGTCACCTGCAGTCCTATGTAACACCACAGATAACACAGTGATAACTCCCTGAGTACAGATAATGTAGTAGATGTCACCTGCAGTCCTATGTAACACCACAGATAACACAGTGATCACTCCCTGAGTACAGATAATGTAGTAGATGTCACCCGCAGTCCTATGTAACACCACAGATAACAAACTCCCTGAGTACAGATAATGTAGTAGATGTCACCTGCAGTCCTATGTAACACCACAGGTAACACAGTGATAACTCTCTGAGTACAGATAATGTAGTAGATGTCACCTGCAGTCCTATGTAACACCACAGATAACACAGTGATAACTCCCTGAGTACAGATAATGTAGTAGATGTCACCTGCAGTCCTATGTAACACCACAGATAACAGTGATAACTCCCTGAGTACAGATAATGTAGTAGATGTCACCTGCAGTCCTATGTAACACCACAGATCACACAGTGATAACTCTCTGAGTACAGATAATGTAGTAGATGTCACCTGCAGTCCTATGTAACACCACAGATAACACAGTGATAACTCTCTGAGTACAGATAATGTAGTAGATGTCACCTGCAGTCCTATGTAACACCACATATAACACAGTGATAACTCCCTGAGTACAGATAATGTAGTAGATGTCACCTGCAGTCCTATGTAACACCACAGATAACACAGTGATAACTCCCTGAGTACAGATAATGTAGTAGATGTCACCTGCAGTCCTATGTAACACCACAGATCACACAGTGATAACTCTCTGAGTACAGATAATGTAGTAGATGTCACCCGCAGTCCTATGTAACACCACATATAACACAGTGATAACTCTCTGAGTACAGATAATGTAGTAGATGTCACCTGCAGTCCTATGTAACACCACAGATCACACAGTGATAACTCTCTGAGTACAGATAATGTAGTAGATGTCACCTGCAGTCCTATGTAACACCACAGATATCACAGTGATAACTCTCTGAGTACAGATAATGTAGTAGATGTCACCCGCAGTCCTATGTAACACCACAGATAACACAGTGATAACTCTCTGAGTACAGATAATGTAGTAGATGTCACCTGCAGTCCTATGTAACACCACAGATAACACAGTGATAACTCCCTGAGTACAGATAATGTAGTAGATGTCACCTGCAGTCCTATGTAACACCACAGATCACACAGCGATAACTCTCTGAGTACAGATAATGTAGTAGATGTCACCTGCAGTCCTATGTAATGCCACAGATATCACAGTGATAACTCTCTGAGTACAGATAATGTAGTAGATATCACCTGCAGTCCTATGTAACACCACAGATAACACAGTGATAACTCTCTGAGTACAGATAATGTAGTAGATGTCATCTGCAGTCCTATGTAACACCACAGATAACACAGTGATAACTCCCTGAGTACAGATAATGTAGTATATGTCACCTACAGTCCTATGTAACACCACAGATAACACAGTGATACCTCTCGGAGTACAGATAATGTAGTAGATGTCACCCGCAGTCCTATGTAACACCACAGATAACAAACTCCCTGAGTACAGATAATGTAGTAGATGTCACCTGCAGTCCTATGTAACACCACAGGTAACACAGTGATAACTCTCTGAGTACAGATAATGTAGTAGATGTCACCTGCAGTCCTATGTAACACCACAGATCACACAGTGATAACTCTCTGAGTACAGATAATGTAGTAGATGTCACCTGCAGTCCTATGTAACACCACAGATAACACAGTGATAACTCTCTGAGTACAGATAATGTAGTAGATGTCATCTGCAGTCCTATGTAACACCACAGACAACACAGTGATAACTCTCTGAGTACAGATAATGTAGTAGATGTCACCTGCAGTCCTATGTAACACCACATATAACACAGTGATAACTCTCTGAGTACAGATAATGTAGTAGATGTCACCTGCAGTCCTATGTAACACCACATATAACACAGTGATAACTCTCTGAGTACAGATAATGTAGTGGATGTCACCTGCAGTCCTATGTAACACCACAGATCACACAGTGATAACTCTCTGAGTACAAATAATGTAGTAGATGTCACCTGCAGTCCTATGTAACACCACAGATAACACAGTGATAACTCTCTGAGTACAGATAATGTAGTAGATGTCACCCGCAGTCCTATGTAACACCACAGATAACACAGTGATAACTCTCTGAGTACAGATAATGTAGTAGATGTCACCTGCAGTCCTATGTAACACCACAGACAACACAGTGATAACTCTCTGAGTACAGATAATGTAGTAGATGTCACCCGCAGTCCTATGTAACACCACAGATAACACAGTGATAACTCTCTGAGTACAGATAATGGAGTAGATGTCACCTGCAGTCCCATGTAACACCACAGATAACACAGTGATATCTCTCTGAGTACAGATAATGTAGTAGATGTCACCTGCAGTCCTATGTAACACCACATATAACACAGCGATAACTCTCTGAGTACAAATAATGTAGTAGATGTCACCTGCAGTCCTATGTAACACCACAGATAACACAGTGATAACTCTCTGAGTACAAATAATGTAGTAGATGTCACCTGCAGTCCTATGTAACACCACAGATAACACAGTGATAACTCCCTGAGTACAGATAATGTAGTAGATGTCACCTGCAGTCCTATGTAACACCACAGATAACACAGTGATCACTCCCTGAGTACAGATAATGTAGTAGATGTCACCCGCAGTCCTATGTAACACCACAGATAACAAACTCCCTGAGTACAGATAATGTAGTAGATGTCACCTGCAGTCCTATGTAACACCACAGGTAACACAGTGATAACTCTCTGAGTACAGATAATGTAGTAGATGTCACCTGCAGTCCTATGTAACACCACAGATAACACAGTGATAACTCCCTGAGTACAGATAATGTAGTAGATGTCACCTGCAGTCCTATGTAACACCACAGATAACAGTGATAACTCCCTGAGTACAGATAATGTAGTAGATGTCACCTGCAGTCCTATGTAACACCACAGATAACACAGTGATAACTCTCTGAGTACAGATAATGTAGTAGATGTCACCTGCAGTCCTATGTAACACCACATATAACACAGTGATAACTCTCTGAGTACAGATAATGTAGTAGATGTCACCTGCAGTCCTATGTAACACCACAGATAACACAGTGATAACTCCCTGAGTACAGATAATGTAGTAGATGTCACCTGCAGTCCTATGTAACACCACAGATCACACAGTGATAACTCTCTGAGTACAGATAATGTAGTAGATGTCACCTGCAGTCCTATGTAACACCACAGATCACACAGCGATAACTCTCTGAGTACAAATAATGTAGTAGATGTCACCTGCAGTCCTATGTAACACCACAGATAACACAGTGATAACTCTGAGTACAGATAATGTAGTAGATGTCACCTGCAGTCCTATGTAACACCACAGATAACACAGTGATAACTCTCTGAGTACAGATAATGTAGTAGATGTCACCTGCAGTCCTATGTAACACCACAGATAACAGTGATAACTCTCTGAGTACAGATAATGTAGTAGATGTCACCTGCAGTCCTATGTAATGCCACAGATATCACAGTGATAACTCTCTGAGTACAGATAATGTAGTAGATATCACCTGCAGTCCTATGTAACACCACAGATAACACAGTGATAACTCTCTGAGTACAGATAATGTAGTAGATGTCATCTGCAGTCCTATGTAACACCACAGATAACACAGTGATAACTCCCTGAGTACAGATAATGTAGTATATGTCACCTACAGTCCTATGTAACACCACAGATAACACAGTGATAACTCTCTGAGTACAGATAATGTAGTAGATGTCACCCGCAGTCCTATGTAACACCACAGATAACAAACTCCCTGAGTACAGATAATGTAGTAGATGTCACCTGCAGTCCTATGTAACACCACAGGTAACACAGTGATAACTCTCTGAGTACAGATAATGTAGTAGATGTCACCTGCAGTCCTATGTAACACCACAGATAACACAGTGATAACTCTCTGAGTACAGATAATGTAGTAGATGTCACCTGCAGTCCTATGTAACACCACAGATCACACAGTGATAACTCTCTGAGTACAGATAATGTAGTAGATGTCACCTGCAGTCCTATGTAACACCACAGATAACACAGTGATAACTCTCTGAGTACAGATAATGTAGTAGATGTCACCTGCAGTCCTATGTAACACCACATATAACACAGTGATAACTCTCTGAGTACAGATAATGTAGTAGATGTCACCTGCAGTCCTATGTAACACCACATATAACACAGTGATAACTCTCTGAGTACAGATAATGTAGTGGATGTCACCTGCAGTCCTATGTAACACCACAGATCACACAGTGATAACTCTCTGAGTACAAATAATGTAGTAGATGTCACCTGCAGTCCTATGTAACACCACAGATAACACAGTGATAACTCTCTGAGTACAGATAATGTAGTAGATGTCACCTGCAGTCCTATGTAACACCACAGATAACACAGTGATAACTCTCTGAGTACAGATAATGTAGTAGATGTCACCTGCAGTCCTATGTAACACCACAGATAACACAGTGATAACTCTCTGAGTACAGATAATGTAGTAGATGTCACCTGCAGTCCTATGTAACACCACAGATATCACAGTGATAACTCTGAGTACAGATAATGTAGTAGATGTCATCTGCAGTCCTATGTAACACCACAGATAACACAGTGATAACTCTCTGAGTACAGATAATGTAGTAGATGTCACCCGCAGTCCTATGTAACACCACAGATAACACAGTGATAACTCTCTGAGTACAGATAATGGAGTAGATGTCACCTGCAGTCCCATGTAACACCACAGATAACACCGTGATATCTCTCTGAGTACAGATAATGTAGTAGATGTCACCTGCAGTCCTATGTAACACCACATATAACACAGCGATAACTCTCTGAGTACAAATAATGTAGTAGATGTCACCTGCAGTCCTATGTAACACCACAGATAACACAGTGATAACTCCCTGAGTACAGATAATGTAGTAGATGTCACCTGCAGTCCTATGTAACACCACAGATAACACAGTGATCACTCCCTGAGTACAGATAATGTAGTAGATGTCACCCGCAGTCCTATGTAACACCACAGATAACAAACTCCCTGAGTACAGATAATGTAGTAGATGTCACCTGCAGTCCTATGTAACACCACAGGTAACACAGTGATAACTCTCTGAGTACAGATAATGTAGTAGATGTCACCTGCAGTCCTATGTAACACCACAGATAACACAGTGATAACTCCCCGAGTACAGATAATGTAGTAGATGTCACCTGCAGTCCTATGTAACACCACAGATAACACAGTGATAACTCCCTGAGTACAGATAATGTAGTAGATGTCACCTGCAGTCCTATGTAACACCACAGATCACACAGTGATAACTCTCTGAGTACAGATAATGTAGTAGATGTCACCTGCAGTCCTATGTAACACCACAGATAACACAGTGATAACTCTCTGAGTACAGATAATGTAGTAGATGTCACCTGCAGTCCTATGTAACACCACATATAACACAGTGATAACTCTCTGAGTACAGATAATGTAGTAGATGTCACCTGCAGTCCTATGTAACACCACAGATAACACAGTGATAACTCCCTGAGTACAGATAATGTAGTAGATGTCACCTGCAGTCCTATGTAACACCACAGATCACACAGTGATAACTCTCTGAGTACAGATAATGTAGTAGATGTCACCTGCAGTCCTATGTAACACCACAGATAACACAGTGATAACTCTCTGAGTACAGATAATGTAGTAGATGTCACCTGCAGTCCTATGTAACACCACATATAACACAGTGATAACTCTCTGAGTACAGATAATGTAGTAGATGTCACCTGCAGTCCTATGTAACACCACAGATCACACAGTGATAACTCTCTGAGTACAGATAATGTAGTAGATGTCACCTGCAGTTCTATGTAACACCACAGATATCACAGTGATAACTCTCTGAGTACAGATAATGTAGTAGATGTCACCTGCAGTCCTATGTAACACCACAGATAACACAGTGATAACTCCCTGAGTACAGATAATGTAGTAGATGTCACCTGCAGTCCTATGTAGCACCACATATAACACAGCGATAACTCTCTGAGTACAGATAATGTAGTAGATGTCACCTGCAGTCCTATGTAACACCACAGATAACACAGTGATAACTCTCTGAGTACAGATAATGTAGTAGATGTCACCCGCAGTCCTATGTAACACCACAGATAACACAGTGATAACTCTCTGAGTACAGATAATGTAGTAGATGTCACCTGCAGTCCTATGTAACACCACAGATAACACAGTGATAACTCCCTGAGTACAGATAATGTAGTAGATGTCACCTGCAGTCCTATGTAGCACCACATATAACACAGCGATAACTCTCTGAGTACAAATAATGTAGTAGATGTCACCTGCAGTCCTATGTAACACCACAGATAACACAGTGATAACTCTCTGAGTACAGATAATGTAGTAGATGTCACCTGCAGTCCTATGTAACACCACAGATAACACAGTGATAACTCTCTGAGTACAGATAATGTAGTAGATGTCACCTGCAGTCCTATGTAACACCACAGATCACACAGTGATAACTCTCTGAGTACAGATAATGTAGTAGATGTCACCTGCAGTCCTATGTAACACCACAGATATCACAGTGATAACTCTCTGAGTACAGATAATGTAGTAGATGTCACCCGCAGTCCTATGTAACACCACAGATAACACAGTGATAACTCTCTGAGTACAGATAATGTAGTAGATGTCACCTGCAGTCCTATGTAACACCACAGATAACACAGTGATAACTCCCTGAGTACAGATAATGTAGTAGATGTCACCTGCAGTCCTATGTAGCACCACATATAACACAGCGATAACTCTCTGAGTACAAATAATGTAGTAGATGTCACCTGCAGTCCTATGTAACACCACAGATAACACAGTGATAACTCTCTGAGTACAGATAATGTAGTAGATGTCACCTGCAGTCCTATGTAACACCACAGATAACACAGTGATAACTCTCTGAGTACAGATAATGTAGTAGATGTCACCTGCAGTCCTATGTAACACCACAGATAACAGTGATAACTCTCTGAGTACAGATAATGTAGTAGATGTCATCTGCAGTCCTATGTAACACCACAGATAACACAGTGATAACTCCCTGAGTACAGATAATGTAGTATATGTCACCTACAGTCCTATGTAACACCACAGATAACACAGTGATACCTCTCTGAGCACAGATAATGTAGTAGATGTCACCTGCAGTCCTATGTAACACCACAGATAACACAGTGATAACTCCCTGAGTACAGATAATGTAGTAGATGTCACCCGCAGTCCTATGTAACACCACAGATAACAAACTCCCTGAGTACAGATAATGTAGTAGATGTCACCTGCAGTCCTATGTAACACCACAGATAACACAGTGATAACTCCCTGAGTACAGATAATGTAGTAGATGTCACCTGCAGTCCTATGTAACACCACAGATAACACAGTGATAACTCTCTGAGTACAGATAATGTAGTAGATGTCACCTGCAGTCCTATGTAACACCACAGATAACACAGTGATAACTCTCTGAGTACAGATAATGTAGTAGATGTCACCTGCAGTCCTATGTAACACCACAGATATCACAGTGATAACTCTCTGAGCACAGATAATGTAGTAGATGTCACCTGCAGTCCTATGTAACACCACAGATAACACAGTGATAACTCTCTGAGTACAGATAATGTAGTAGATGTCACCTGCAGTCCTATGTAACACCTCCACCCTCTTCTTACCTTCTCGGCATCCTGCTCGAACAGCCTGAGCTGGAAGCACTGGTCCAGCTTCAGCTTGCGCACGTGCCACATCTGGTGCAGGTGTTGGCGGGTGGAGTGCAGTTTGTCAAGGAGGCTGGTAATCTTTGGCACCAGACTTTGGAAGTCTGCCCCTCCTGGGATACAGTTCCTGCCGGAGAAGCCGTCCCCGCAGCGGATGCACTGCAGCAGTCTCTGTCCGTCACGGTCTAGCTCCTCCACTGGAGCCTTCATCACCTTCTTCTTTAGCTGCGTATGCTCATCGATCAACCGCCGTGATCCCTCCACGTCCACGGGGAACTCCTTCCTGGCCAGCATCTCCTGCAGGTCCTCCAGGCGTGACAGAAGGTGCACTGCGCTGTTGAAGAATTCCTCCAGGGAGACGCGCAGCTCGATCCACTCGTCATGATTGTAATCCAAGGAGCCGTCAAACTCCTCTGTGAGCTGCGAGGGGTCCACCAGCTTCGTCAGACCCTCCACCGACACCATGCTGGTCTGGGCAAAGAAGACACAGGCAGGTTAATCGGCACCCCGGCCTCCAGCAGTGCGGCACAGCCGGCAGCCATGTCGGGGAGACTGGACACATTGTATCTACTGTATACATATACAAAAACACAGGGAAAGAAATGACTTTGGAGGAATGTATTACATATTAACAAAAGGGGGCAAACCCCATATTGGAATCCCTCACTTAAGAGTCATAAAATGTAATTGTATTAAAATTGCTGTGCGGTAATAGTAAAAAATCATCCCTAATCTGTTCAAGCTCATATTGTAAGGAATACACCTATATTTGATATATTTGATATGGGTGACACCCGGGAAGTTAGTAACTTTATAACAGAATAGGACAAACACACACTATAGGACCACAGCATAAAGTCCCACCAACATGTTTCACCGCAGATGCGGCGTCATCAGGGAATGGGACACTGGCATTGTGGTGACCCCATAAAGCCTGTGAGACGCTCACCCCCCGGCAGACAAGCCCCTCACACAGGTGCACGGATCCACGAACCTCAAAGATGAACTTGGAACTGCCGAAGTTGGTTTTCTGCTTCTGCCAGAAGTTCTCGGGTTTGATGATCAGCGCCACATGGATCTCGGCGGGGAACGCTTCCTGCAGGGTCTTCAGAAGAGGTTTTATCAGGTCCCACTTGGATCCGCGCATGTCTATGATGACGGTGAAGCCGCGCTTACAGACGTCCTCACTGCGGGGGACGGGAGAACTGACAAGGATCAATACACAATATAGACACAGCACATACATGGCACACTGCAGTCACCGGACCTGCTGATATAAGGACTAGTGATGAGTGAACGCGCTCGCCACTACTCGCCTGACCATCATGGTGCTCGACAAGCTCGCCGAGTATTTCCGGGGTTGCTCGGGCGGGAGCTCGGGTCACCTCCCTGCATATTTGACGCTCTTTACAGAGTCAATGAACATGCAGGGATTGCCTGCCACTCACTGTAATGCCGCAGCCATGTTGGTTGTGGCATTACAGTGATTGGCTGGCCGCACAGCGTCATCAGGTCTATATCAGACCAGGCGCCGCCATGCTCGTCACAGTCACTCCGGATCAGACAGTGTAGGGAGAGCTGCTGCTGAGCTAGGGAGAGATTCGCTTGTGTATTAGGTAGTGTAGGGAGAAAAACTGTACATTACACATATCCATCTTAACAAACAGTCCTTCTGAGGACTAATCCATCTGCAGAGATATCAGGCAGGCAGTGTATATAGGCAGGCAGGATATATAGGCAGGCAGTGTATATAGCAGACTGCAGTACATATAGCACAAGAGGCTCCATTCCAGTTTTGCCTTCTGCTGCTGTTAGATATTTCTATACATAGGCCCAGGTCTCAGGGACCAGGAATACTTTTCTTTGGATCTTAATCGTCATTATTTGCTTAAAAAGCAATCCAGAGAACACCATTTTTTCTGCGCCATTTGCTTGTTGGCACTGCAGAATACAGCCAGGTCCTTTCCATATTACAGCACTAGAAATCCAGCTATTCAAGACTGTGTTTTCTCCGTCACACGGATCACATATACGTTGTCAGAAAATACTGCCATTTCTGGCCTCCATTAAAAATTTCCTTTAGTGTGTCAGTGAAGCAATTCACACCAGTTTGCTGTTCACACTACTTACCTACAGGCCAGGTATTTAAAACTGTAGTTTGTCCGTCACACGGATCACATATAAATTCGCTCCAAATTCAGCCATTTGTAGTGAGTGTGGAAGATACTGTCCTCCATTTAAAATGGGCAAGGCACGTGCAAGGGACGGGGTACTAGACGTGATGGTGATGGGGCATGCAGAGGCCGAGGACAAGCCGAAATTGTGCCACAACAAACACCCACATCTTCTCGCCCGACCTTCCTGTCCCAATTTCTACGGGACGGCAGCACACCACTATTGAACGCAGAGCAGTGTCAAAAGGTTGTTGGTTGGATAGCGGATAATGCTTCCAGTCACTTAGCCACCACCACCACCACCCCGTCTTCCACACGGTAAAGTCTCCGTAGCCGTGAGTCTGGACTGCATATTCCTCATCCTGATCCTCCTTCCTCCCACCATGCCGAGTGCCCGGAGAGAACTGATCCCACACTTGGACACTCTGAAGAGCTGTTCACTTTTCCATTTATAGATTCGGGCCTCTCGCCCGGTCCACTTGAAGCGGGGCAAGAGGAGATCGCGTGTAGCGATGCCCAAATATTTGAGCAGCCACGGTCACACGAAGGCGACGGTGGGAAAATGTCACAAGAGGTGGATGATGATGAGACACAATTGCCAGAAAGTCAGGAGGAGGACCAGGGTGCGGAAGTGGAAGACGAGGTGGTGGATGATATAGCAACTGACCCAACCTGGCAGGAGGACATGCAGAGCGAGGACAGCAGCACACGGGGGGGGGGAGGCAGAGCACCCCAACAGGCAGGAAGAAGCAGTGTGGTGGCCGCAGACAGAAGGCAGGCAACCTTTCACCGTAACAACAACAAGAAGGAAGTTGCCAGTACAACTGTTAGGTGTTCCCGAGTCTGGTTGTTTTTTAAAGACCCTGCCGATAACCCCAAAAAGGCCATTTGCACTACCTGCCAGGCCAACATCAGCAGGAGTGGCAAAATGACCAGCCTGACCACCACGAGCATGATCAGGCACATGGCAGCAAAGCAAAGCACCCAACTTTGTGGGCCGTACCCCAGGGTCCAGGAACAGTGTCTGCCGGTGGCACCACTGCTTGTTCCGCTGTTGTGCATGCAAGCAAATCCCCTGTCCATGGTGCATGCGAAGATGCCTCCTGCCCTGCACCTGTCGTTGCACACTCTCAAGTAGCAGCATCAGGAAGCACGTCCACGTCCTTGTCCCAGTGCAGCGTTCAGTTGTCCATACCCCAGTCCTGGGAACGCAAGCGCAAATACACAGCCAACGCTTCACAGGCCACGGTACTAAATTCCCACATTTCACAACTGCTTGCGCTCGAAATGTTGCCTTTTAGGCTCGTGGAGACGGAAGCTTTCCGCAACCTGATGGCGGCGGCCGTCCCTCGGTACTCGGTCCCCAGCCACCACCATTTCTCCAGGTGTGCCGCCCCTGGATTACACAAGCACGTGTCCCAAAACATTAGACGTGCTCTCAACAACGCAGTTACCGGTAAAGTCCACCTAACCACAGACACTTGGACAAGAGCTTGTGGGCAGGGACGGTACATCTCGCTGACGGCACACTGGGTTAACATAGTGGAAGCCGGGACCCAGTCAGACCTTGGGACGGAACACGTCCTCCCGACGACAAGGATTGCGGGCCCTAGGTCAATCAGGGTTGCCCCAACGGTCCACAGCTCCTGCACCTCATCCTCCTCCTCTTCAGCCTCCATCTCCGAAATGACCACATCAGTCACAAGCTGGAAGTACTGCAGCACTGCCTCGGCCAAGCGGCAACAGGATGTGCTGAAGCTAATATGCTTAGGTGAAAAACTGCACAATGCTGAAGAGTTGTGGACAGCTCTGAAAGAGCAGGTAAATCTGTGGCTCACACCGCTAAACCTACAGCCAGGCATGGTCGTGTGTGACAATGGCCGGAACCTGGTGGCGGCTCTAAGGCGAAGCGAGCTCACACACGTACCATGCCTGGCCTATGTGCTTAACCTCGTGGTTCAGCGGTTTCTCAAATCCTACTCGGAGCTGCCGGATCGGCTTGTTAAAGTACGCCGCCTGTGTGCCCATTTTAGAAAGTCACCTACAGCTTCCACCGCCCTTGCAGTGTTTCAGCAGCATTTGCAGCTTCCGGCTCACAGACTGGTGTGTGATGTCCCCACGCATTGGAACTCTACACTGCAGATGTTGAGAAGGATTTGTGAGCAGAAGAGAGCAGTTGTTGAGTACCAGCATCAACAAGGCCGTCGGTATTCAGTTCAGACTCCACACATAAGACCTCAGGAGTGGACATGGATGTCAGACATATGTACCATCCTCCAAAACTTTGAGGACTCCACCAAGATGGTGAGCGGCGATGGCGCCATAATTAGCGTCACCATCCCGCTTCTCTGTCTTCTGAAACACTCTCTGCTCACAATCAAAGAGGATGCATTGCAGGCGGAGCACGATGAGGTGTAGCAAGGACCCATACAGGGTGATTACACACAGCCCAGCCTCATCTCATCCCAACGTGGATTGGGTGACAACGAGGAAGAGGAGGAGGAAGGACAGGAGCTAGTTTCATGCACTATAGACGGTAATACCTGCACAGCTGTCATACCGTCTGTTCAGCGTGGATGGTCAGAGGACAAAGAGGAGGAGGAGGAGGAGGAGGAGAGCATGATCAGTCATCCTCTTGGTGAGGACACGGAAGTCTTGCCTGTTAGTAGTCTGGCACGCATGGCCAAGTTTATGTTACGCTGCCTTTCCCATGACCCTCGCGTTCTCAAAATTTTGGGTGACAGTCATTACTGGTTGGTGACACTTCTAGACCCACGCTACAAGGAAAACTTGATATCTCTTATTCCTGAGGCGGACAGGTGTACAAAAATGGGGCAGTACCAGAAGGCCCTTGTTGCGGAACTATTAAAAAAATCCCATCTGAAAACACTGGCGGCAGAGGTCACAGTTCGTTGGACAACCAAGGAGTACAGGCGAGAGAGACACAACTTCAATCCAGCAGAGGCAGGGGAGCACTGTCGAAGTTCTGGGAGAGTTTTCTCAGCCCCTCCCATCGCACAGGCCCTGAGGCGCGGGGTACTCTCACAAGGAGTGCAAAGTTTGGGAAGATGCTGAGGGAGTACCTTGCTGACCGTACCAACGTCCTCCGTGATTCCGCTGTGCCTTATAATTATTGGGTATCCAAGCTGGACACGTGGAATGAACTGCCTCTGTACGCCTTGGAGGTCCTGGCCTGCCCTGCCGCCAACGTTTTATCAGAGCGGGTTTTTAGTGCCGCTGGTGGAATTATAACTGATAAGCGCATCCGCCTGTCAACTGAAAATGCTGACAGGCTGACTCTTATAAAAATGAACACAGGCTGGATTGGGCCAGACTTCTCAACACCAGCGAATGATAGCAGCGTAACATAAACTCAAATCCAGTGTCTTTTTTTGGGGGGTGTATTCCCATGCACCTCTTCACACCTACACATGGGTATACGCTTCCTGATTTTGTCTATTTGCTCTTGTCCTCCTCCTTCTCCTCATCCTCCACCACCATATCACCAGGGTGACCGTGGTCCGTGATGCAACACCCACATCGTTTTTTTAAAGGGTGTTTATGATGCCTGTAAAAAAAATTTTTTATACAGTATGATCATGTATACCCCCCAGGGGTAAATGTTTGTCAGCCCATACACTTAGTGCATGGGCATTACAAGTATAGGAGACCCACTCCTTTCTAATGGGAACACTTTTTTATGAGGCCCTCCTCCACGTCTCTTCCAAGGGGCATTGAAGTGCCTCCAAATTTTTGGCAGCCCTTGCATTCACTGCATAGGCAAACAGTATGGGAGACTCTCTCCTTTCTAATGGGAATTTGTCATTACTGTGGCCCTGCTCTATGTGTCTTTAAATTCTTAGTGGGGTTTTTCCTAAAATTGTCAGCCGTTGGACTCACTGCATACCCTATAACTGTATAGCAGACCCTCTCCTTTCTAATGGGAACATGTCGTACCTTGTTACTGTGGCCCTGCTCTGTGTGTCTTTAAATTCTTAGTGGGGTTTTTCCCAAATTTTGGCAGTCCTTGCAGTCACAGCATGGGCATTACCACTATAGGAGACCCGCTCCTTTATAATGGGAACATTTTTTTTACTGAAATCCTCCTCTATGTCTCTTCAAAGGGGTATTGGGTTGCGTCTAAATTTTTGGCAGCCCTTGCAGTCACTGGATACACAATAACAGTATAGGAGACTCACTTTTTAATAATGGGAACAACAAAGCATAGCCGGCTGATGGCTCTCTAACAATAGCGAGGGCCGACTGCTGGCCTTTTAAGAATAGTAAGGGCCGTCTAATGTCCCTATAAAAATAGGCTTTACGACTTTCAGAGTCCCTCCATCATAAATAAACAGGATGTGTCTGATGATGTGTCACATACCACATTGCCAGATAAGGTTGTAAAATGTTAAAATGACATTTCCCGGTGAATGCATTTGTCTTAAAAAAACAAACGTAAAAAAAACAAAACAATAGGATCTTTCTTTAGTATAAAAAACAGCGTCACCAATTTAACAACAATGTAATCACATTGTTCAACTCCTGCACCTCCTCCTCCATCTCCGAAATGACCACATCAGTCACAAGCTGATAGCACTGCAGCACTGCCTTGGCCAAGAAGCAACAGGCTGTGCTGAATAGAACATGCTTAATGCTTAGGTGACAAACCGCCCAGCGCTGAAGAGTTGTTAAAAGCTGTAACACAGCAGCCTGATCTGTGGCTCTCACCGCTGAACATACAGCCAGGCATGGTCATGTGTGACAATGGGCGGAACTTGGTGACGGAGAAATGACAGCCGGGGTAGATACGGTTTCCCTCTATGCCAGTCCTTCCACCGAGCTAAATACAACTCTCATCAAAAAAAGCTGTGGACTGGCTCCGTACCGTCCCTGGCCACATTCACCTGTCTACGTGTTTGTGGTTAGGCGGTCCTTCCCAGTAAGTGCACTGGGTAGGGCACGGGTAATGTTGTGGGACCCGTGTGTGTGGAATGCGGAGGCGATACCGGGAAATATAGTGGCGGCTGGGGACCGAGTATGGACACCCAGCTGCCGCCGGCATGAGGTTGTGAAAAGCTTCCTCCTCCACGAGCCTAAAAGGCCACATTTCAAGTGCAAGCAGCTGTCAAAAATTTGGCAGCATAGTATTGCAGCCTATGGGTGGGTGGGTGGCTGGCTGCATACTTGCGCTTGCATTCCAAGGAAAGGGGTAGGGACAACTGAACGCTGCAGTGGGACAAGGACGTGGATGGTGATTGTTGCAAGTCTGCAACGACAGGTTCATGGCAAGAGGCATCTTCGCATGCGCCAAGGGTCACTTATGATGGGCACACTTTTAGGCAGTGACCTGGGTGTCAGAGATGCTTCCAGGGGTCTTCCCCATGCTGTTCCCATGACTTTTCAGCACTGTATGCATGTGTCTGATGATGTGTCACACACCACATGGCCAGATAAGGTTGTAAAATGTTAAAATGAAATTTCCTGGTGAATGCATTTGTCTTGGTTGAAAGCAATACAAAAGTGCAAAAACGTATCAAAAAAGCTACGTGTGAACATAGCCCAAGGTGTAGAGGAGTATTTTTGTTTTTATTTTGCATTATATACATTGTAAATGTCATGGAAAGGATGTTCCTTAACATATTTCCCAGGAAAATCCATTCTGGTTTTGTCTTTGTATGTTTCATTGTGAGTCCGTAAAAGTGGCGTAATACTCTGACAGCGTTGTTGACAGCAGTGACCTGAGAGTCAGAAATGCTTCCAGGGGTCTTCCCCATGTTGTCCCCATGTCATTTGAGCACTGTTCCCATCGATTTGGGCAATTTTTAGGCCCTCTGCAGACCGCCGGGGGGAGCCGCCTGAAAAATGCTCGAGTTTCCCATAGACTTACATTGGGCTCGTTGCTCGAGTCGAGCACCCGAGTATTCCAATATGCCCGACCCGAGCAACGAGCACCCGAGCATTTTACTGCTCGCTCATCACTAATAAGGACACATGCACGCTCATCTGAGCCGAGAGCGCATGAATGTGGGGGAGAGAGCAGTCCGCAAGCATCCAAGACAGGAGTATGGCCAGCTCTACAGGAGACTACAATCTATTACTCCCTGTTATCAGCCATTACTGGAGGAGGTGACTGTAGGACAGGAGACTACAATCTATTACTCCCTGTTATCAGCCACTACTGGGGAGGTGACTGTAGGACCAGAGACTACAATCTATTACTCCCTGTTATCAGCCATTACTGGGGGAGGAGACTGTAGGACAGGAGACTACAATCTATTATTCCCTGTTATCAGCCATTATTGGGGGAGGAGACTGTAGGACAGGAGACTACAATCTATTACTCCCTGTTATCAGCCATTACTGGGGGAGGAGACTGTAGGACAGGAGACTACAATCTATTACTCCCTGTTATCAGTCACTACTGGGGAGGTGACTGTAGGACCAGAGACTACAATCTATTACTCCCTGTTATCAGCCATTACGGGGGGAGGAGACTGTAGGACAGGAGACTACAATCTATTACTCCCTGTTATCAGCCATTATTGGGGGAGGAGACTGTAGGACAGGAGACTACAATCTATTACTCCCTGTTATCAGCCATTACTGGGGGAGGAGACTGTAGGACAGGAGACTACAATCTATTACTCCCTGTTATCAGCCATTACTGGGGGACGTGACTGTAGAACAGGTGCCCACAATCAGTTTCTCCCTGCTGAGAGTAGCACCTGCCTCGTGAGCTCCAGGACTTCCAGGAGGAGGGTCGTCGTCTGCCTCTCTTCTCCCCAGGGAGAGGCAGGCTTACTGGGAGGCCGGCATGGCTTCCCAGCCTCCTATCCCCCGGTCTATGCCGGCGGGGGACAAGGAGCCACAACAACCGGCCCAGGAGGGAGTGAGGAGATCCGGTAGGGTGAAGAAAAACATACCCACCTACTCCAACCCCGAGACGGTTCATCGCCCGCCCAGAGAGGGAGACCGGGGAACCCCAGGCCCCAGGAACAAGAGTCCAGCAAGATCCTGGGGAGAGATGAGCTCCAGCGAGTCCACAAGTTCCTTCTCCTCCCGAGTGGTCGCCACATTACGAGAGTACGAGGACGCCGGCAAAGCACTAACCCAGCTGAAAGAGGAGCTGCGGGAGGCCCGGATCCTGAACACCCGGGCGTCCAACAAGGAGAGACCCGCGACCTCCCAGAGGTTTAAAGCCCTCAGAGACGAGGTGGTCAGGTTAGTCCTCCTCCGGGAGGGGATTGAGAAAAGCGCAGGTCCCTTCCTGGAGAGGTTTAAGAACCAGCGGCGGTTCTCAGAAATGAAGGGGTTAAACACCTCAGGAGAACCGCCAGCCGGCGTCCTTAGTGAAGAGGAGGAGGAGGATGAAGAAGTGACTGGAGTCCCAGGTGCTGGAGCCAGTGAGGGGCAGAGCCGGAGTTCCAGTGGTCTCCCTGCAGGGCAGAGGACTCCCAGAGCAGACGCTGGAGTGAAGGTGGAGGAAGAGGAAGGAGGACTGCTGAGGGAGATCCGACTGCTGGAGTCTCCTGTGGACCTGACGCGGTTTTCCTTCGGGGAGGACGATCCAGTGGAGGAGAAAAAAAAGAGGAGGAAGAAGACCAGAGGAACCGCACAGGAGGTGGTGAGTTACAAGTATGTACCAATGTCTGATGTTGCGCCTGCCACCTCCTGTGTAAACCCCACCAAACCTAAAGGCACGGGCTCTGCAGTGGGCTCGAGCCAGAGGCAAGGTGGGGAGAGGAGAAGGACGTCTGGCGATGCTGCCATCTGTGCGGGGAACAGTGCAGGGGGCGAGGCTGTGGAAGTACTCATGGCGCCGGACATAGGAAGTTCTGTGGAGTTTCCCTCCCTGCCCTCTGCGGCTAAGCCGGTTATCACCGGGGCCGTGGAGGCCGGGAGGGATGTGAAAAAAACATCCGCCAAGAATACTGCTGCGACAGGGGGGCAGTGTGCCCCAGCGCCCAAAAAGGACAGTAAGGCCCCAAAATCTGTGGGTGCAGGGCGGGCAGCGGTGCCCAAAAAACAGTCGGCCCAGCACAAGGAACAAAATGCTGCAGTAGGGGGGCGGGGCGCTCCAGGAGACGACCTGCAGAAAGCCAGCAGCAACCAAAGGGAAACGGGTGTGGTGCTGCAGGGAAAGGAGTCTCTGGGAGTACTCCCCTCCCCCGGCCCAGCAGGTGTGAGTGCAGAGACACCAGACACAAGGGAGGAAGGAATGGAGGTGACTGTGGAAGGTGCAGAGAACAGCAGAGGTAATGGGGTGACAAGTAAAGGGAATGGAAGTAGTGGTGCAGTGAATGATGGGAGTAATGGTGGAGCAGATGGTGGGAGTAATGGTGGAGCAGATGGTGAGAGTAGTAGGAATGGTGGAAGTAGTGGTGCAGTGAATGATGATGCAGCAAATGGTGGGGGTAGTGGTGCAGTGAATGATGATGCAGCAAATGGTGGGGGTAGTGGTGGAATGAATGGTGGGAGTAGTGGTGTAGCAAATGGTGGGAGAAGTAGTGGAATGAATTATGGAAGTGGTGGTCCTGCGAATGGTGGTAGTAGTAGTGGAGTGAATGGTGGGAGCAGCATTGGTGTTGGTGGGGGGGGAAGTAGGCGATGGTCCAGCTGCCCCCCCAGCATTGGCTGGGGCTTCAGCCCAAAGCTATTCAGGAGCTGTCAGTGCTGGGGGTAGTAGTGCGCCCTCGTCTGGTGGCCCTGGAGATGGTGACTTGCAACAGCAGCTCCTGGACGCCCTGAGGAGAGGGGAGAGCTCCATCACTGTAGAGGGGAGGGAGGTTGATCTGTCTTTCTGGATAGAGAGACATGGTCTTTCAGCCTTCCGAGATAGAGGGGCAGAGACTGTCTGGTCTCTGCCGACAACGGGGCAGAGGAGTAACCGTAGGAAAGTGGTTCGTCTCCAGTGGGTAAGCAAGGATGCCTGTCCTGATAGGTCGAACGTGGTTGAGCTCCTGCTGGGGATGGGCTTTGCGGGACCTCCTACTTCAATGTCAGCTTCGTGAGACCGGAGGGCCTTGAGCTTTTCTGGTCTCGCCATGAGCTGGCTCGGAGTCGCCCCGAATGGCAGGGTCCCTTTCCCCTGGCAATAACCCGCCAAGATTCAGTCAGGAAAGTGACCGTTTTGACTAGTAACGAGTCGCTTTCCTGTATGGACATTACCACCTGGGTGAGTCGATACGGAGAGGTCACCAATATTCCCGAAAAGAATCTGGATGACCATGGTATCTGGTCAGGGGCCTGGACCTTCATGGTGAAATTGAAGGTTTCGGGAAACACTGTTACCTATATCCCCTCCTCAACCTTTTTGGGGAGGGATAGGATCTTGATTTTCTACCGGAGGCAGCCTAAGGTCTGTCACAGGTGCGGTAGCCCCACACACTTCAGTGCGCAGTGTACCACCCAGAAATGCGCACTGTGTGGGGACCTCGGTCATCTTGCTGCTGCCTGTCGCAGGATTAGGTGTAACTTGTGTGGTGACCTCGGTCACCCGTTCAGTCGCTGTCCGCGTTCCTTCGCCAATGCGGTCCTGAAAGCGGCGAGTGCGGGACAGGCGAAAGCCAGGACTAATCTTGCCGGTGAAGGGACCAGCAGAGGCGGGGGAGGCAGGGATCCGGTGAGGAGCAAGTTGCCGCCATCCAACATCAGGCGGCAGGAGCAGCGCCGTGGGGACAGGGGGCAGGGAGTAATGTCCCTAAACTCTGACCCAGGTACTTCACTTGCAGCTGAGGATCCTAAAGACAGCGAATTGAGCGAGGAGGTCAAGAGACTTGAAAGGGAAGAGCGAGAGGACGCCACGTCTTCCCAGGAACTCTCTTCTGGTGACAGTCTAGATGAGGGAGAGGGGGAGTGGTCACAGAAAAAGAAAAAGGGTAACAGGAAAACGGCCAGAGGTAGGAGGGGGACCAGGTCTCGAGCTGCCTCTTTGGAGTGCGACCCCTCTGACTCTCTGACCGTGATCCAAGCGCCATTGGAGGGTTCAGCCTCCCCCCCTCTGGTGGATCTCTCCAACCGGTTCGGGGCTCTCCAGGACCTCCCTCTGGAGGGGGGAAGTGGGGACCCGGGGCCAGAGGTTGCGGACAAGGTGGTTGGGGCTCAGGAGATGGCTGGGTCTTCCTCTCGGGGGGCAAATACAAAGCCCTCTGGGGGGACGACTAACACAGGACCACCAGACAAGGGCAAGAATGTATGTAAGGAGAGAATGGACGAGTCTGTTTGTCTTAAGCGCACTAAAAACCCGTCGTTATCGGAGGAAGAGGTTGGGACTGTCAGTGGTGGGAAGAAAAAGGCTATCTAATTCAATCAATCATGATGGTGGCACCCACCCCGTTGACGCTGGCAACTATTAACGTTTGCAGCATAAAGTCAGATGTGGCAAGGTACACGGCCTTTCATTTTCTCGGCCAACTTGACGCCGACATTTTGTTTTTGCAGGAGACCAGGTTGACCGATATATCAACCTTGCATAAAGCAAGGCGGGAGTGGAGGCATGGACCCTCCTACTGGTCTCTTGCGGCCGAGCCGTATAGCGGGGTGGCGGTCCTTTTTAAGACCGCAGCGGTTGAATGCAGACGAGTGATCGAATTAGAAATGGGGAGATGCTTGATCCTAGATGTCTCCATGGGGGGACAAGAGCTTCGGCTCATTAACATCTACGGTCCCCAGTCCAAGTGGGACCGCAAATGTCTCTTCCTGAAGATCAAACCTTTTTTATTTTCGAGTCGGCAGGTGGTCTTCGGAGGGGATTTCAACAACGTCACGAGATCCTGTGATAGAGGAGGTTCCGGAGACCGGCTGGCTTATGACTGCGTCGCGTTAAACAGGATAGTGAGTGAGGCTCGCCTGGTGGATGTTCACATCCGGCACAACCCGGGCGACATGGGATTCACCTTTTTTAGAGGTAGTCAGTGCAGGTCTAGGCTAGACAGGTTTTATTTGAAGGAGGAGGCCGTCTCTTCACCGTTGTCGGTTGTGGAGGTGGAGTTCTCGGATCACTGTTTGATTATGTTTTCTCTGAACGTTACAGAGACTCCTCGGATGGGAAGAGGTTATTGGAAGCTGAATTCGTCACTCCTTGAGGAAGAAGCTGTAAGACGGTCTTTTGAGGAATTCCTTCAGAGACAGGTACCATTGCTGGGCCTAAGTAACACTAAGTCGGAGTGGTGGGAGATGTTCAAACATCGGGTGGCGAGATTCTTCCGGCAGCTCTCGAACCTCAGAAGCCTGAACAGGGATCGCCTGTATCAGAGCTCGAGCATCTTGTCTCGACTGGAGGTAGCCGCGAGGAGATCTCCAGAGGGAAGTCCTTGCTGAAGAGGTGTCAGTACGAAAGGCACGCATCTTTGGTTTTCGAGAGGGACTACGGGAAGTACTGCTCGCCCGACCCTTACAGAAACTGTAAGATGTCAGTGAATAGTAAGATAGTGACGGGGCTGGTGGACAGTACGGGGTCTCTGAGAAGGTCCAGATCAGGGATCTTGGAGGTCGTCAGTTCCTACAACTCGCACCTCTTGGGAAGGAGGGAGCTGGATCGTGACGGGATGTCTGTTTTCCTGGCTGAATCTGTTCCTGAGCCAGGGGCTGACCTCTCGCTGGGCGGTTTGGCAGAAGCGATCAAAGAAGAGGAAGTGAGACTGGCGATCGATGGGCTTAGGCCCAAAAAGTCGCCAGGTCCGGATGGCTTAACATCCGAGTTCTTTAGGACCTTTAGGGACTCTTTGGTCCCCCTCTTGACTCAGGTGTTTAACGAGTGTCTCTCCTCGGGCACTCTGCCGAGATCATTAAGGAGGTCAGCTTTGATCATTTTGTCAAAGGGTAAGGATCCGTCACGCATTGAGAACTGGCGTCCCATAGCACTTCTCAATGTGGACAGGAAGATTTTGGCTAAGATACTTTTCAACAGGCTGGGGAAGTTTGCACCCCGGCTCCTTTCGGAGGTTCAGCACTGTTGCGTTCCTGGCCGTAGCACTTTTAGTGCTGTTCTAGGTGTCCGAGAGGCCGTGGAGCAAGGCAGGGCGGGCCTCTGGAAGGGGTTCTTGCTGACCCTGGATCAGGCAAAAGCCTTTGATCGGGTTAACCACGAGTACCTCTGGTCCACTCTTTTGAGGTATGGTCTGCCTGGAGGGTTTGTGGACTGGCTTAAGACCTTGTATGCAGGGGCAGAGACTTTCCCTCTGGTGAATGGGTGGATTGGACGACCTTTCGGGGTAGGGTCCGGTGTCCGTCAGGGCTGACTTCTTAGCCCTTTGCTTTACGCGTTTGCGATCGATCCCTTCCTCAGAAGGATCGATTGTGGACCGTTGGCGGGAGTGCGGATGGGCGGGGCGGCGCGGGAGGCTATCCTGAGGGTGGTGGCCTACGCGGACAATGTCACCGTCTTTGTTTCTTCGCAAGAGGAGGCAGCGGCGGTGATGTCAGAAGTGGAGCGCTACTCGGAGGCATCCGGGTCCAAGGTCAACCAGGATAAGTGTGAGAGTCTCTGGCTGGGAGGCGGAGATCCCGGTTTTGATCTTCCGGACACCCTCCCCAAACCCCAAGAACATGCCAAAGTCCTGGGCATCGAATTCGGCCAGGGTGATTACCCCACGAAAAACTGGGAAGGCAGAATCAAAGGTGTCGCCCAAAGAGTGGACCAATGGAGGGGTTGGTCTTTGACCCTGAGGGAAAGGGTTGGCCTGTGCAAAGCTTTCCTGCTTTCCTTGCTAATCTACCTGGGCAGCGTCTGTGTCTTGCCAGAGCCTCTCTGGACACGGGTCTACAGTCTGTTCTTCCAGATGTTATGGGGGAACAGACTGAACCTAGTCAAGCGGAAGGTCACTTACCGCACGAGGAGACTAGGGGGTTTGAATATGGTGAACCCCGTGCTGTTCCTAGTGAACACCTTCTTGAAAGTGAACGTGGCAAACCTCTGGAAAGAGAGAGCTCCTCCGTGGGTATTCTCCTGCAAGGGATGGTTTCAGCCTTTCTTCCAGGAATGGGAGACAGGGGGAAGATTGAAGGATCTCCGCACACCACGCGGGCATCTCCTGGCTTACGTTACCCCGGTTCTGAAAATGATCCGCCGGTGGGGTCTGGGAATGTGGGAGGTGAGGTCCCTCCCGAGGAAACTCCTTGATATGAGGGTCTGGCTTTCTCATTTTCAGAGTCCATTGGCCCTCAAAGACTGCCCAAGTCGGGATCTGGAGGTTGGGTTGAGTTTGTTAAATTCTAGCAGGATCCCCAAGAAGTACATGGTAAGCTGTATGTGAGGGACAATTTGAAGTACAGGAGCTCCGAGGATAGGAATTGCCCCCGTGAGGCTTGTGCTAACGTGCTGGAAAGCATGGAGCACTTCCTGCTTCATTGTCCCTTTTAATACAAAGGTGTACAACAGGGTGGGGGCTTCCATTGGTTGGCCGCGGCTGGCTACTCTGTCCTACGCCGGGTGGGCCTATGGAGCGTTCGGAGACCTTGGGAGAAGGGACCGAGACACTTTATTCATAGTCAGCGCAGTGGTCAGGTATTTCACGTGGAACGCACGAGTTTTAGTCTCGATGAAGAGTAAAATCCTCCATGTAGATGAAGTCTGTAGGAACATCCTAGGTGACCTGGTGAAGGTACGTTCTCTGGAGTATGAAGTACTGGGTGCCCGGAGGGCGGCCCGTCTCTGGAGGGGCTTTTCCTTCAGGGTGCCTTAGTCCGGTAGTACTCCTATATCCTGGTGGTGGGCTGATGTCTTTCCACCCTAGATTTTTGTTTTGTATTTCTGTCTCCTGAATAGAAGGTTTGCCGGCATCGAACTTGAGCCTTGGATGGTGAGTGTGTAGGTTGTGTCCTGTATATATTGTATATAATGTATAATAGGGGGTTTTAGTTAGGTTGGGTGGGGGATTTGGGGGGGGGTTTTCATCGGCAGTGATAAGAGGACTGATCTGGCCTGGTCCAGGCCCCGCCTGGGGAAAAACTTTGGGGCCTGATCCTAGCTCGGAGTAATCCTGAACTTTGTGGCCAGAGCTGGATCAGGGGTGATGGGATAGTTAGTGTAGGTCTGTGTTTTATGTATATATTAAAAAATTACAAAAAATAAAATAAAATAAAAAAATACAAAAAAATATACAAAAAAAAAAAAAAGGTTTAAATTTGTCCATGTCACTATTGTATATATTGTTATTTTTGGTTTTCTGTGGTGTGAATGAGGTGCGGTAAGGGGGTGACTAAGGTCAGGCAGTGGGGCCAGTAGGTCAGTGTTAGTGTCCGGTTGTATATACGTTATATTAGGTTTAGTGTTTTATTGTATATAATCTTGTATATAGGACGGTGTTTTATGTGTATATAGGACGGCGTGAGCGTTGTGTGGGATTGTATATAGTAGTATGAATGAAGCTGGGCCGGGGGTCTTATAGGTTGTATAATAGTTATTTCTTCTCTATGTATATATTCCTGGGGGGATTTTGTTCTTTCTCTGTAGGTCGGATCTTCTATTTTCTGTGATTTGTGTCGGGTTTTTGTCGTCTTGTTCTGCAGTTTTTGTTCTTATGTTTTGTGTCCTGTAATGTTTTCTTCTATAAATAAAAAAGACCTACAATCTATTACTCCCTGTTATCAGCCATTACTGGGGGAGGTGACTGTAGGACAGGAGACTACAATCTATTACTCCCTGCTATGAGCCATTACTGGGGGAGGTGACTACAATCTATTACTCCCTGGTATCAGCCATTACTGGGGGAGGTGACTGTAGGACAGGAGACTACAATCTATTACTCCCTGTTATCAGCCATTACTGGGGGAGGTGACTGTAGGACAGGAGACTACAATCTATTACTCCCTGTTATCAGCCATTTCAGGATGGGGAAAGTCTGTAAGGTTACCGGCCCTTTAAGCAGCAGAGATCTCACCTTGGCACACTGGCGAGGTACGTCACCAGCCGGCGCAGGTCTTCGTGTCGTATCCTGTCGTGGTTGCTACGTGCTGGAAAGGTCAGGATTGGGCCTCCTCTCTTATCGCGGCCTCCTGGACAGAAAAAAAAAACATACGGGGTTAACTGACCCAAATGTTCCCTAAATAACGGATATTAGTCATCAGTATGAACCTTGATTCCCTTCTATCTCAGGCTCCTTTAAGTGTTGCTATTTTTAGACCTCTCTGGCTCAGCGCCAAATCTGTAAACCTTCTGCGGAGTCGATCCCTCATCTACAGCCGGCATTTACCGGCGACCACGCCGCTCTGCAGCTCCAGACATCTCCCAAGGACCCTACAGAAGAGAACCCTGCGCCCATATTATCTGGTGGATTAACAGCCACGAAACTCCAGGCCTTGGACGCAGAGCCTTCATCACGGAATCACGGTCCTTGAACTCGGACCTTCTACAGTGGTTTGCGAAAGTATTCCCCCCTCCCTACTTGTCATTTTTTGTGTTTTGCTTCCTCACAACCTGGAATTTCACTGTTATTTTTGAGGGTTTGCATCAGTTCATGTAAAAAATATACCAACAACTGTGAACCTTTGGTTTTCTTTTTATTGTGAAGCAAAGAACAAATAGAACAAAATAACTGAAAACTTCAGTGTGTAAAACTATTCACCCCCCCTAAAGTCAGTACTTTGTGGAGGCTCCATGTTAGATGTTTCCTCTGGTGAACAGCGATCTTCACGTCTGACCACAGATTCTCCATTGGATTAAGGTCTGGGCTGTGACTCGGCCGCTCCAGAACATTTCCACGTTCCGCCTTACACCACTCGAGTGTTGCTTTAGCAGTATGCGTTGGGTCATTGTCTTGTTGGAAGGTGAATCTTCGTCCCAGTCTGAAATCACTGATGGACTGAAACAGGTTTTTCTCAGGAATATCCCTGTATTTCGCACCATCCAACTTCCCTTGACTCAAACCATTTTCCCTTTCCCTGCTGCTGAAAAACATCCACACACCATGATGCTGCCACCACCATGTTTCACTGTGGGGATGGTGTTCTTAGGGTGATGAGCTACGTTTGTTTTGCGCCTGACATAGTTTTTACCTTGGGGGCCAAAAAGATCAATTTTGGTCTCATCTGATCACATCACCTTCCTCCATACATTCGGGGAGTCTCCCACATGTCTTTTGGCAAACTCAAAACAAGGCTTAGAATTTTTGTGTGTAAGTAAAGGGTTTTTTTCTGCCCACTCTTCCTGAAAGGCCACCTCTATGGAGTGTATGACTTATTGTGGTCGTATTGACAAATACTCCAGTCTCTGCTCGTGAACTCTGCAGCTCCTTCAGGGTTACCTTTAATCCCTGGAAAGGAGGGCATTAATCAGAGAGGCAGCACAGGGACCAGAGTTTTGGTGGGCGTCCTCTCTTGGAAAGTTTAGTTGTGGTACCATGTTCTTCCCATTTGAGGATAAAGGATTTGATGGTGCTCTGAAGATTATCAGACATTGGGTGATTTTTATATAACCCAAGCCTGACTTATTCCTCTCAACAAAGTTGTCCCTGACTTGTTTGGAGATCTCCTTGGTCTTCATGGTGCTGTTTGGAGCTCTCCTTGGTCTTCATGGTGTTGTATGGAGATCTCCTTGGTCTTCATGGTGTTGTATGGAGATCTCCTTGGTCTTCATGGTATTGTTTGGAGATCTCCTTGGTCTTCATGGTATTGTTTGGAGATCTCCTTGGTCTTCATGGTGTTGTTTGGAGATCTCCTTGGTCTTCATGGTGTTGCTTGGAGATCTCCTTGGTCTTCATGGTGTTGCTTGGAGATCTCCTTGGTCTTCATGGTGTTGTTTGGAGATCTCCTTGGTCTTCATGGTGGTGTTTGGAGATCTCCTTGGTCTTCATGGTGGTGTTTGGAGATCTCCTTGATCTTCATGGTATTGTTTGGAGATCTCCTTGGTCTTCATGGTGGTGTTTGGGAGATCTCCTTGGTCTTCATGGTGGTGTTTGGAGATGTCCTTGGTCTTCATGGTGTTTGGTTAGTGGTGCCCCTTGTTAATGGTGTTGCAGCCTCTGTGGCCATTCAGTAAAGGTAAAGTATATACTGACAGATGTGACATTAGATTGCACACAGGGGGACGTCCTGTCACTAAGCATGGGACTTATGAAGGGAATTTCTTGCACCAGAAATTTTTAGGGGTTTTATAACAAAAGGGGTGAACACATATGAACATGCCAATTTTTAATTATTTGATCAAATAAATGTAAATTTAGGCCTAGATTTTTCTCACTTCACAAACTTAAGACTATTTAGTGCTGATGCATCACACACAAATCAGATTACAAAAATATTTACACACAGGTTGTAATGTAACAAAATAGGTAAAAAGCCAAGGGGGGTGAATACTTTCGCAAGCCACAGTAACTGAAGCCCAGACCCAAAACGCCGGTCTTATAGCCTATGAGCCACTGATAGCTCTTCAACCATGATCCTAGTGGCTGAAATCCAGCATTTCAACTTGACATTACCGCCCTTAAAACATTGGCCACTAAACCTCGGTCGATGATCTCTCACCATAAGCCGCAAAACACAGGCACAGTCCTGGCACCCGAGCTCTGGGCCCCGAACCCCATGAGCGCCGGGCACGTCCTGCACATATAACGGCAGAAGACGAGACGCCGGAGTCACCGCAGACACCTGGGAGAAGAGCCACAAGGAGGCCGCAGATCTCACCAATTCTGGAGTCATCCTCACGGATTCACATCTGACCCCACGGCGTCATCACCCGCTTTCCCAGGTTCTTGCAGTGACAGCAGAGCGGGTGCAGAACTGGGAGGATTTCATCTCACAACATCTCAATGCTCCAGCTGCAGATCTGGTGGAGCGACATTTATTTTCCCATTATTAATAATAATTTTATTTCTCTGAAGGACACAGAAAAGTCTGATGGTTCAGACACGAGAGTGGGGGGCTACGCGATCTGTGATACAGGGGGGAGACGAGTCTACACCTCCCGGATAGCCAGAGATAATACGATCACTATTAACGCTCACACAGAGACGAAACCTCAGCTGTGACCTGCCTCTATAGTGATGACATATTCCCAGCGATTTACTGACATCATCGCTGTCCTCATGGGAGCTCACAATCACAATACTCTATTATTTATACAGGGACCCCTGAAGACACCGACCCCAGCACGCGGGGTTAATGCCCCCCTTACACTGCAGTGATCCTTGGCGGATGGTAATCCCTATAAAAGCCTCTGAAGTGCACAGCCTGCTGCGGATTACCAGATCATCCCAGATTACAGCAGGTTACTTACCCATTACATCTGGCGGAAAAGACAACATGGATCCGGAGACCAGAAAATCACCCGATACCAGCGCCGCGGTGAGCAGGACACGCGACTACTTGTGACGGACGCCGGTACCAGAGATACCGAACCATCGGACATTTCTATACTGCATAATGCTGGGACAACCCCAGGACACTATATAGTATATAGTATATACCACGCACTAGAGGGCGCCATGAGGAAAAAGTACAGCAACTATCCAGAAACTCCTCCGTAACCTGCCGCTGAGATCGCCACGCTCCCTCCAATCACAGCGGACACAGGTGCGCACGGGCGGTGGCGGAGCGCAGAGGTTTACTGGGCAAAGCCGCTGCAGCAGAAAGCGCTCGGTCGTTTCTCTGAAGCGGGTTAAGATGGTGGTTTTGGTGCTTTTAAGCGGCGGCTGCGCCGGCGTCTCCGCTCTGTACTTTGAACTATAAAGAGCGGACAGATTCCAAAGCGTTCATACATCGCTGGACATACAGACACCTGGCTGCAGCAGGAGCCTCCCCCCACTGCCCGCTGTCCACGCTAAGCTCCACCAACGGCACCATCTGCCCGCTGTCCACGCTAAGCTCCGCCTCCTACATCATCTGCCCGCTGTCCACGCTAAGCTCCGCCTCCTCCATCATCTGTCCGCTGTCCACGCTAAGCTCCGTCTCCTCCATCATCTGCCCACTGTCCATGCTAAGCTCCGCCTCCTCCATCATCTGCCCGCTGTCCACGATAAGCTCCGCCTCCTCCATCATCTGCCCGCTATCCACGCTAAGCTCTGCCTCCTCCATCATCTGCCCGCTGTCCACGCTAAGCTCCGCCTCCTCCATCATCTGCCCGCTGCCCATCCTAAGCACCGCCTCCTCCATCATCTGCCCGCTGTCCAAGTTAAGCTCCGCCTCCTCCATCATCTGCCCGCTGTCCAAGTTAAGCTCCGCCTCCTCCATCTGCCCACTGCCCATACTAAGCACCGCCTCCTCCACCTGCCCGCTGTCCACGCTAAGCTCCACCTCCTCCATCATCTGCCCGCTGTCCACGCTAAGCTCCGCCTTCTCCATTATCTGCCCGCTCTCCATGCTAAGCTTCACCTCCTCCATTATCTGCCCGCTGTCCATGCTAAGCTTCGCCTTCTCCATTATCTGCCCGCTGTCCACGCTAAGCTTCACCTCCTCCTCCATCATCTGCCCGCTGTCCATGCTAAGCTCCACCTCCTCCTCCATCATCTGCCCGCTGTCCACGCTAAGCTCCACCGCCTCCATCATCTGCCCGCTCTCCATGCTAAGCAGCGTCTCCATCATCTGCCCGCTGTCCATGCTAAGCTTCACCTCCTCCATCATCTGCCCGCTCTCCATGCTAAGCTTCGCCTCCTCCATCATCTGCTCGCTCTCCATGCTAAGCTCCGCCTCCTCCATCATCTGCCCGCTCTCCATGCTAAGCTTCACTTCCTCCATCATCTGCCCGCTGTCCATGCTAAGCTTCACCTCCTCCTCCATCATCTGCCCGCTCTCCATGCTAAGCTCCGCCTCCTCCATCATCTGCCCGCTCTCCATGCTAAGCTCCGCCTCCTCCATCATCTGCCCGCTGTCCACGCTAAGCACCGCCTTCTCCATTATCTGCCAGCTCTCCATGCTAAGCTCCACCTCCTCCTCCATCATCTGCCCGCTCTCCATGCTAAGCTCCACCTCCTCCTCCATCATCTGCCCGCTCTCCATGCTAAGCTCCACCTCCTCCTCCATCATCTGCCCGCTGTCCACGCTAAGCTCCACCACCTCCATCATCTGCCCGCTCTCCACGCTAAGCTTCGCCTCCTCCATCATCTGCCAGCTCTCCATGCTAAGCTTCGCCTCCTCCATTATCTGACCGCTCTCCATGCTAAGCTTCGCCTCCTCCATCATCTGCCAGGTCTCCATGCTAAGCTTCGCCTCCTCCATCATCTGCCAGCTCTCCATGCTAAGCTTCGCCTCCTCCATCATCTGCCCGCTGTCCATGCTAAGCTTCACCTCCTCCATCATCTGCCCGCTCTCCATGCTAAGCTTCGCCTCCGCCATCATCTGCTCGCTCTCCATGCTAAGCTTCGCCTCCTCCATCATCTGCCCGCTCTCCATGCTAAGCTCCACCTCCTCCATCATCTGCCCGCTCTCCATGCTAAGCTTCGCCTCCTCCATCATCTGCCAGCTGTCCATGCTAAGATCCACCTCCTCCATCATCTGCCCGCTCTCCATGCTAAGCTTCACCTCCTCCATCATCTGCTCGCTCTCCATGCTAAGCTTCGCCTCCTCCATCATCTGCTCGCTCTCCATGCTAAGCTTCGCCTCCTCCATCATCTGCCCGCTCTCCATGCTAAGCTCCACCTCCTCCATCATCTGCCCGCTCTCCATGCTAAGCTTCGCCTCCTCCATCATCTGCCAGCTGTCCATGCTAAGCTTCACCTCCTCCATCTGCCCGCTCTCCATGCTAAGCTTCACCTCCTCCATCATCTGCTCGCTCTCCATGCTAAGCTTCGCCTCCTCCATCATCTGCCCGCTCTCCATGCTAAGCTTCGCCTCCTCCATCATCTGCCAGCTGTCCATGCTAAGATCCACCTCCTCCATCATCTGCCTGCTGTCCATGCTAAGCTTCACCTCCTCCATCTGCCCGCTCTCCATGCTAAGCTTCACCTCCTCCATCATCTGCTCGCTCTCCATGCTAAGCTTCGCCTCCTCCATCATCTGCCCGCTCTCCATGCTAAGCTTCGCCTCCTCCATCATCTGCCCGCTCTCCATGCTAAGCTTCGCCTCCTCCATCATCTGCCCGCTCTCCATGCTAAGCTCCACCTCCTCCATCATCTGCCCGCTCTCCATGCTAAGCTTCGCCTCCTCCATTATCTGCCCGCTCTCCATGCTAAGCTTCGCCTCCTCCATTATCTGCCCGCTCTCCGTGCTAAGCTCCACCGCCTCCATTATCTGCCCGCTCTCCATGCTAAGCTCCACCTCCTCCATCATCTGCCCGCTGTCCATGCTAAGCTTCACCTCCTCCATTATCTGACCGCTCTCCATGCTAAGCTTCGCCTCCTCCATCATCTGCCCGCTCTCCATGCTAAGCTCCACCGCCTCCATTATCTGCCCGCACTCCATGCTAAGCTCCACCGCCTCCATTATCTGCCCGCTCTCCATGCTAAGCTCCACCTCCTCCATCATCTGCCCGCTGTCCATGCTAAGCTTCACCTCCTCCATTATCTGACCGCTCTCCATGCTAAGCTTCGCCTCCTCCATCATCTGCCCGCTCTCCATGCTAAGCTTCGCCTACTCCATCATCCGCCCGCTCTCCATGCTAAGCTTCACCTCCTCCATCATCTGCCCGCTCTCCATGCTAAGTTTCGTCTCCTCCATTATCTGCCCGCTCTCCATGCTAAGTTCGCCTCCACCATCATCTGCCCGCTGTCCATGCTAAGCTTCGCCTCCTCCATTATCTGCCCGCTCTCCATGCTAAGCTTCACCTCCTCCATCATCTGCCCGCTCTCCATGCTAAGCTTCACCTCCTCCACCATCTGCCCGCTCTCCATGCTAAGCTTCGCCTCCTCCATCATCTGCCCGCTCTCCATGCTAAGCTTCGCCTCCTCCATTATCTGCCCGCTGTCCATGCTAAGCTTCACCTCCTCCATCATCTGCCCGCTGCCCATGCTAAGCTTCACCTCCTCCATTATCTGACCGCTCTCCATGCTAAGCTTCGCCTCCTCCATTATCTGCCCACTGTCCATGCTAAGCTTCGCCTCCTCCATTATCTGCCCGCTCTCCATGCTAAGCTTCACCTCCTCCATCATCTGCCCGCTGCCCATGCTAAGCTTCACCTCCTAAATCATCTGCCCGCTCTCGATAAGCTCCGCCTCCTCCATCATCTGCCCGCTCTCCATGCTAAGCACCGTCTCCATCATCTGCCCGCTCTCCATGCTAAGCTTCGCCTCCTCCATCATCTGCCCGCTCTCCATGCTAAGCTTCGCCTCCTCCATCATCTGCCCGCTCTCCATGCTAAGCTTCACCTCCTCCATTATCTGCCCGCTCTCCATGCTAAGCTTCGCCTCCTCCATTATCTGACCGCTCTCCATGCTAAGCTTCGCCTCCTCCATTATCTGCCCGTTGTCCATGCTAAGCTTCACCTCTTCCATCATCTGCCCGCTGTCCATGCTAAGCTTCGCCTCCTCCATTATCTGACCGCTCTCCATGCTAAGCTTCGCCTCCTCCATCATCTGCCCGCTCTCCATGCTAAGCTTCGCCTCCTCCATTATCTGACCGCTCTCCATGCTAAGCTCCGCCTCCTCCATCATCTGCCCGCTCTCCATGCTAAGCTTCACCTTCTCCATCATCTGCCCGCTGTCCATGCTAAGATTCATCTCCTCCATCATCTGCCCGCTCTCCATGCTAAGCTTCACCTCCTCCATCATCTGCCCGCTCTCCATGCTAAGCTTCACCTCCTCCATCATCTGCCCGCTGTCCATGCTAAGATTCACCTCCTCCACCATCTGCCCGCTCTCCATGCTAAGCTTCACCTCCTCCACCATCTGCCCGCTCTCCATGCTAAGCTTCACCTCCTCCATCATCTGCCCGCTCTCCATGCTAAGCTTCACCGCCTCCATCATCTGCCCGCTCTCCATGCTAAGCTTCACCGCCTCCATCATCTGCCCGCTCTCCATGCTAAGCTTCACCTCCTCCATCATCTGCCCGCTCTCCATGCTAAGCTTCGCCTCCTCCATCATCTGCCCGCTCTCCATGCTAAGCTTCGCCTCCTCCATTATCTGACCGCTCTCCATGCTAAGCACCGTCTCCATCATCTGCCCGCTCTCCATGATAACCTTCGCCTCCTCCATCATCTGCCCGCTCTCCATGCTAAGCTTCGCCTCCTCCATTATCTGCCCGCTCTCCATGCTAAGCTTCGCTCCCCGACCACCACTGAGCAAGACACAGAAGTTCCAGGTGTTCAGTGCTCATGAGACATGGTGGAGGTGAGGAGGCCGAGCTCGACCACAACTGAGCGAGACAGACGTACAATGTGTTCAGTGCTCAAGAGACAGAGCCAAGGTGAGGAGGCCGAGCTCGACCACCACTGAGCGAGACAGAGACGTACAAGGTGTTCAGTGCTCAGAGACACGCGCTCCTTATGGTATATAAAGAACAGGCTTTTTACACTTATAAGACGGGCAGTACCTGAGACAAAGGCCACTTTCTCCTTCAAGATGGACAGGACATCAGTAGCTTTTAGACCGTCATTCCGGAAAGAGCCTGAAAAAATTGAGACAAAAAGAAAAACTTCATTACACACAACTCGCAAGCAGTATAAAGATATCACCCAGACAGCGCACAGCACCATCAATAATCAGGAAGAAACATCATTAAACTGAAGAATGACGACAAGCGACTAACGAATCATCAATAACCGGAAACAATCACCAGATACTAAGTAACCAGTCAAAAATGGTCAACTCCAGCTGATAGGAAACCAGGATGAGGGATCTGTAGATTATGGATCATCACAAAACTTATTTATATACATTCTAGGTGGAAATGATCTACTATCTGCATCTTCAATGCATGGAGGCAGCAAAGGAGCGATGAGGCCGAATATGAGACCATCAGAAACAGGAGAAAACAAAGGAGGATTCGGGAATATAACTACTATAATACTGCCCCCTATGTACAAGAATATAACTACTATAATACTGCTCCTATGTACAAGAATATAACTACTATAATACTGCCTCTATGTACAAGAATATAACTACTGTAATACTGCTCCTATGTACAAGAATATAACTACTATAATACTGCACCCTATGTACAAGAATATAACTACTATAATACTGCCCCTATGTACAAGAATATAACTACTATAATACTGCCCCTATGTACAAGAATATAACTACTGTAATACTGCTCCTATGTACAAGAATATAACTACTATAATACTGCCCCTATGTACAAGACTATATCATAGAATCATAGAATGGTAGAGTTGGAAGGGACCTCCTGGGTCATCTGGTCCAACCCCCTGCTCAAAGCAGGATTCACTAAATCATCTCAGACAGATGTCTGTCCAGCCTCTGTTTGAAGACGTCCATTGAAGGGGAACTCACCACCTCTCGTGGCCGCCTGTTCCACTCATTAAGAATATAATAATAATAATAATAATAATAATAATAATAATAATAATAATAATAATAATATAATATAATATATATATAATATATATAATATAATAATAATAATATAATATAATATAATATAATATATCTACTATAATACTGCCCCCTATGTACAAGAATATAACTACTATAATACTACTCCTATGCACAAGAATATAACTACTATAATACTGCCCACTATGTACAAGAATATAACTACTAGAATACTGCCCCTATGTACAAGACTATATCTACTATAATACTGCCCCCTATGTACAAGAATATAACTACTATAATACTACTCCTATGTACAAGAATATAACTACTATAATACTGCCCCCTATGAACAAGAATATAACTACTATAATACTGCTCCTATGTACAAGAATATAACTACTATAATACTGCCCCCTATGTACAAGAATATAACTTGTAGTGCCGGCGTCCCTGCACTCTGCTAGGCAGGGACGCTGTTCCCCTCACCTCTCTGCTCCGTGCCCGGCGTCCTTCTCCCGCTCTGCTGGCAGCGCGCGCTCCTTCCCGGCCACTGTGCTTAGGGCGCGCGCTCTCCCTCCCTCTTAAAGGGGCCGCGCGCGCCGTCCTAAGGAGTCCCCGGCCAATGGCCGGAGGACTTCACCATATATAAGGCACCTCCTCCTAAATGGAGGTGCCCGAGCAATGTTGTTGCACTGTTCACTACTCTGCTTCAGCCCTCAGGTCCCGTTGCCAGTTACCTGCCAGATTCCTGCCAGTTTGCTGTCTTATTCCTGCCTGATATTCTGCTACCTGCCTGCTAGCCTGAGGTCCGACGGTCTGCCTTACAACTCCTGTCAGTCTGTCTATGGACCGGCTTGCCCGCTCACCTGGGAGCGCACATCTGCTACCTGCCTGCTAGCCTACCTGGAGGCTCTGCCGTCACGTGCTGTGACCATCCGCCTGTCCAGAGACTTCTGCCCGCTCACCTGGGAGCGCTCATCTGCCGCCTGTCTGTTGGTCTTCCTGGAGGCTCCGCCGTCACATGCTGTGACCACCCGTTTATCCAGAGACTCTCGCCTGCTCACCTGGGAGCTCACGTCTACCTTCAGCCGCCACAGGTCGTACCAATCCTTTACCCAGAGACTGCCCCGGTCACTTGCCGTGACCTCCTGCCCGTTCTTCCAGAGACTGTCCCGGTCACCTGCTGTGACTGCCTGCCTGGTCGCCACCCGCTCCCTTACAAGGACCGCCCCCTTGTATAGTAGCTCAGAGGTTCCGCCTCCCAGACCCGTTACATAACTACTATAATACTGCTCCCTATGTACAAGAATATAACTACTATAATACTGCTCCTATGTACAAAAATATAACTACTATAATACTGCTCCCTATGTACAAGAATATAACTACTATAATACTGCCCCTATGTACAAGAATATAACTACTATAATAATGCTCCTATGTACAAGAATATAACTACTATAATACTGCTCCTATGTACAAGAATATAACTACTATAATACTGCCCCCTATGTACAAGAATATAACTACTATAATACTGCTCCCTATGTACAAGAATATAACTACTATAATACTGCCCCCTATGTACAAGAATATAACTACTATAATACTGCCCTCTATGTACTAGAATATAACTACTATAATACTGCTCCTATGTACAAGAATATAACTACTATAATACTGCTCCTATGTACAAGAATATAACTACTATAATACTGCCCCCTATGTACAAGAATATAACTACTATAATACTGCTCCCTATGTACAAGAATATAACTACTATAATACTGCCCCCTATGTACAAGAATATAACTACTATAATACTGCCCTCTATGTACTAGAATATAACTACTATAATACTGCTCCTATGTACAAGAATATAACTACTATAACACTGCTCCTATGTACAAGAATATAACTACTATAATACTACTCCTATGTACAAGAATATAACTACTATAATACTGCCCCTATGTACAAGAATATATCTACTATAATACTGCTCCTATGTACAAGAATATAACTACTATAATACTGCCCCTATATACAAGAATATAACTACTATAATACAGCTCCTATGTACAAGAATATAACTACTATAATACTGCCCCCTATGTACAAGAATATAACTACTATAATACTGCTCCCTATGTACAAGAATATAACTACTATAATACTGCCCCTATGTACAAGAATATATCTACTATAATACTGCCCCTATGTACAAGAATATATCTACTATAATACTGCCCCTATATACAAGAATATAACTACTATAATACAGCTCCTATGTACAAGAATATAACTACTATAATACTGCCCCTATATACAAGAATATTACTACTATAATACAGCTCCTATGTACAAGAATATAACTACTATAATACTGCCCCTATATACAAGAATATAACTACTATAATACTGCCCCTATATACAAGAATATAACTACTATAATACTGCTCCTATGTACAAGAATATAACTACTATAACACTGCTCCTATGTACAAGAATATAACTACTATAATACTGCCCCCTATGTACAAAAATATAACAAATATAATACTGCTCCTATGTACAAGAATATAACTACTATAATACTGCCCCTATATACAAGAATATAACTACTATAAGGCCACATTCACACACTCAGTATTTGGTCAGTATTTTACATTAGTATTTTTAAGTCAAAACCAGAAGTGGTGACGTGTTTCTATTCAGGGCTGTGGAGCTGGTAAACCAAACCACCGGCTCCGACCCCCTCATACACGGCTCCGACCCCCTCATACACGGCTCCGACTCCACAACTCCGACCCCCTCATACACGGCTCCGACTCCACGACTCCGACCTCCTCATACATGGCTCCGACCCCCTCATACGCGGCTCCGACTCCACGACTCCGACCCCCTCATACGCGGCTCCAACCCCCTCATACGCGGCTCCGACCCCCTCATACGCGGCTCCGGCCCCCTCATACGCGGCTCCGGCCCCCTCATACGCGGCTCCGGCCCCCTCATACGCGGCTCCGACCCCCTCATACGCGGCTCCGACCCCCTCATACGCGGCTCCGGCCCCCTCATACGCGGCTCCGACCCCCTCATACGCGGCTCCGACCCCCTCATACGCGGCTCCGGCCCCCTCATACGTGGCTCCGGCCCCCTCATACGCGGCTCCGGCTCCACGACTCCGACCCCCTCATACATGGCTCCGACCCCCTCATACGCGGCTCCGACCCCCTCATACGCGGCTCCGACTCCACGACTCCGACCCCCTCATACGTGGCTCCGGCACCCTCATACGCGGCTCCGACTCCACGACTCCGACCCCCTCATACATGGCTCCGGCCCCCTCATACGCGGCTCCGGCCCCCTCATACATGGCTCCGACCCCCTCATACGCGGCTCCGACCCCCTCATACGCGGCTCCGACCCCACGACTCCGACCCCCTCATACATGGCTCCGGCCCCCTCATACGCGGCTCCGGCCCCCTCATACGCGGCTCCGACTCCACGACTCCGACCCCCTCATACATGGCTCCGACCCCCTCATACGCGGCTCCGACCCCCTCATACGCGGCTCCGACCCCCTCATACGCGGCTCCGACTCCACGACTCCGACCCCCTCATACATGGCTCCGACCCCCTCATACGCGGCTCCGGCCCCCTCATACGCGGCTCCGGCCCCCTCATACGCGGCTCCGGCCCCCTCATACGCAGCTCCGACTCCACAACTCCGACCCCCTCATACACGGCTCCGACTCCACGACTCCGACCTCCTCATACATGGCTCCGACCCCCTCATACGCGGCTCCGGCCCCCTCATACGCGGCTCCGGCCCCCTCATACGCGGCTCCGGCCCCCTCATACGCGGCTCCGACTTCCTCATACACGGCTCATGTGTAAGTGATGAATTTCCTGCAGCACAGATTCATCTCAGCTAAAAGTCCAGACCCTGAGATCAGGAATAGGACAGACATTTATAGGATATTTCATGACTTTCCCAAATTCTTATGAAGAAATATTCCACACAAACTGGTATTTAAAGGGGAAATCTACAATGGGCTGGGATAATAGGTTTAGGTTGGCCGTCACATGTTCTGTTGTCGTAGTATTAAATAGGAATTGGCCAGATCAAGAAAACGAGTGTCAGCTCTTTGGGTCACTGAACGTCCCGGCATCTCCCGACCCCAGGAGCGCCCGAGTCATCCCATGTTCCACCTCATTCTTAGAGCTTTTTTCCCTGCAAATGGGAAATTTCTTTTCTGAGACTCACATAAAGCAATTATCACCACAAGGATCGATGAACGGCTCTGGAATAAATGCTCGGTACTATATAATACTGCAGCATTACACCGAACAATCCTACCAGTGTTACACCCATGAAAGGGGTCGCCCCACACAGAGGCTAATAAAGTGCGTCCAGGTCAGAAGACGCCCGGACTACTGAGAATCTGTATGTAGAGGGGTCACGATCTGCTAAACTCGGGAGGATCCTCATGGAATTCACGGCGAGATCTCAGGAGGGGGATCTGATGTAGCGAGGAGGCCGGAGCTTCGCTCCGAGGCCAAACGTCACAGCTGGAAACTAAACATGACCCACCTCACAAGGAGGGACCCTATAATCCCACATGGACGGGACGGCAGACCACTTCACAGGCAGCAATACAACAGCAAACCCCAACAGTTCTAAATTGCATCCACATTCCAAAAACACTGCAGTTGCTACTTTAGCCACTAGGGTCAGAAAAACAATCCACAGACAAGCAAAGTAAGCCACCTCACTTTACAGCCTGTTGTGATACCATTACATTTGGAGGGAATGGCTAGATGACACTGCATCCCGAGCTAAAACATGCAGTTTTCGTCTATGTATTAAAAGTTGATTGCCCCTCTAATATCCTCGCTACCGTCACACAGGACTTGACCCAACCATATAAAATAGAAATGGGGGCAGGCGCCGTTCTCGCCACAGTGATCTAATTTATCTAGAACGCACCGATCTGGATTCTTCTCTCCCCATTAATCATCAGTAATCAGACAGGACTTCGCTCCACAACTGTCGGACCTCCCATTATAACACGATACGGTGTATCCACGACAAAGAGAAAAGGGTCAACAAGTGCAAAATCGCACAAAGAATATAATGATATGCAATATGGAAGAGCCGGGAATGGGAATCCTAGGAAAAGTTCTGGAAGTATCTACAATTGGGGGCGACACACCAGAAACCAGCACTACGATTTCCGACATTAATATAAATCAGGTGGCAGCATCCGTACGGCACATAGGACCACCAGCCCCGGCATCCAGAGCGTTACCGCAGAGCAGTCAGTGTATTAATACGGATAAAAGGCGGCGGCAAAAGAGCAAATTATGCGTCTAAATAATGGAAATATTGTCACCGCCGCTGAGCCCAACACACAGGTATGAATATTCACTACAAAATCAACTCAAGCGGCCACAACCGTCCAGAAGCTGCAGCTGGTGCTCAAACCATCAGCCTATCCATCACCAGAGATCAGCGGTGACATCACTGAGAATGCCTCCTATCCATCACTAGAGATCAGCGGTGACATCACTGAGAATGCCTCCTATCCATCACTAGAGATCAGCGGTGACATCACTGAGAATGCCTCCTATCACCAGAGATCAGAGGTGACATCACTGAGAATGCCACCTATCCATCACTAGAGATCAGTGGTGACATCACTGAGAATGCCGCCTATCCATCACCAGAGATCAGCGGTGATATCACTGAGAATACCGCCTATCCATCACTAGAGATCAGCGGTGACATCACTGAGAATGCCTCCTATCCATCACCAGAGATCAGCGGTGACATCACTGAGAATGCCTCCTATCCATCACCAGAGATCAGAGGTGACATCACTGAGAATGCCACCTATCCATCACTAGAGATCAGCGGTGACATCACTGAGAATGCCGCCTATCCATCACCAGAGATCAGCGGTGATATCACTGAGAATACCGCCTATCCATCACTAGAGATCAGCGGTGACATCACTGAGAATGCCTCCTATCCATCACCAGAGATCAGAGGTGACATCACTGAGAATACCGCCTATCCATCACTAGAGATCAGCGGTGACATCACTGAGAATGCCTCCTATCCATCACCAGAGATCAGAGGTGACATCACTGAGAATGCCTCCTATCCATCACCAGAGATCAGCGGTGACATCACTGAGAATGCCTCCTATCCATCACCAGAGATCAGAGGTGACATCACTGAGAATGCCTCCTATCCATCACTAGAGATCAGAGGTGACATCACTGAGAATGCCTCCTATCCATCACTAGAGATCAGCGGTGACATCACTGAGAATGCCTCCTATCCATCACTAGAGATCAGCGGTGACATCACTGAGAATACCGCCTATCCATCACTAGAGATCAGCGGTGACATCACTGAGAATGCCACCTATCCATCACTAGAGATCAGCGGTGACATCACTGAGAATGCCTCCTATCCATCACCAGAGATCAGAGGTGACATCACTGAGAATGCCTCCTATCCATCACTAGAGATCAGAGGTGACATCACTGAGAATGCCTCCTATCCATCACTAGAGATCAGCGGTGACATCACTGAGAATGCCACCTATCCATCACTAGAGATCAGCGGTGACATCACTGAGAATGCCGCCTATCCATCACCAGAGATCAGCGGTGATATCACTGAGAATACCGCCTATCCATCACTAGAGATCAGCGGTGACATCACTGAGAATACCGCCTATCCATCACTAGAGATCAGCGGTGACATCACTGAGAATGCCTCCTATCCATCACCAGAGATCAGAGGTGACATCACTGAGAATGCCGCCTATCCATCACCAGAGATCAGCAGTGACATCACTGAGAATGCCGCCTATCCATCACTAGAGATCAGAGGTGACATCACTGAGAATGCCTCCTATCCATCACCAGAGATCAGCGGTGATATCACTGAGAATACCGCCTATCCATCACCAGAGATCAGCGGTGACATCACTGAGAATGCCTCCTATCCATCACTAGAGATCAGCGGTGACATCACTGAGAATGCCTCCTATCCATCACTAGAGATCAGCGGTGACATCACGGAGAATGCCACCTATCCATCACCAGAGATCAGCGGTGACATCACTGAGAATGCCGCCTATCCATCACCAGAGATCAGTGGTGACATCACTGAGAATGCCTCCTATCCATCACCAGAGATCAGCGGTGACATCACTGAGAATGCCGCCTATCCATCACCAGAGATCAGTGGTGACATCACTGAGAATGCCACCTATCCATCACTAGAGATCAGCGGTGACATCACTGAGAATGCCGCCTATCCATCACCAGAGATCAGTGGTGACATCACTGAGAATGTCGCCTATCCATCACTAGAGATCAGCGGTGACATCACTGAGAATGCCTCCTATCCATCACTAGAGATCAGCGGTGACATCACTGAGAATGCCGCCTATCCATCACCAGAGATCAGTGGTGACATCACTGAGAATGCCGCCTATCCATCACTAGAGATCAGCGGTGACATCACTGAGAATGCCGCCTATCCATCACCAGAGATCAGTGGTGACATCACTGAGAATGCCGCCTATCCATCACTAGAGATCAGCGGTGACATCACTGAGAATGCCGCCTATCCATCACCAGAGATCAGCGGTGACATCACTGAGAATGCTGCCTATCCATCACCAGAGATCAGCGGTGACATCACTGAGAATGCCTCCTATCCATCACTAGAGATCAGCGGTGACATCACTGAGAATGCCGCCTAACCATCACCAGAGATCAGCGGTGACATCACTGAGAATGCCGCCTATCCATCACCAGAGATCAGCGGTGACATCACTGAGAATGCCGCCTATCCATCACCAGAGATCAGCGGTGACATCACTGAGAAAACTTAACAGCACAGCCCTGACATCAGAGAGGAGAACCCTCATCACATCGCTCACAGCGCAGCCCTGACATCAGAGAGGAGAACCCTCATCACATCGCTCACAGCACAGCCCTGACATCAGAGAGGAGAACCCTCATCACATCGCTCACAGCACAGCCCTGACATCAGAGAGGAGAACCCTCATCACATCGCTCACAGCGCAGCCCTGACATCAGAGCAGAGAACCCTCATCACATCGCTCACAGCACAGCCCTGACATCAGAGCAGAGAACCCTCATCACATCGCTCACAGCGCGGCCCTGACATCAGAGAGGAGAACCCTCATCACATCACTCACAGCACAGCCCTGACATCAGAGAGGAGAACCCTCATCACATCGCTCACAGCGCAGCCCTGACATCAGAGAGGAGAACCCTCATCACATCACTCACAGCGCAGCCCTGACATCAGAGAGGAGAACCCTCATCACATCGCTCACAGCGCAGCCCTGACATCAGAGAGGAGAACCCTCATCACATCACTCACAACGCAGCCCTGACATCAGAGAGGAGAACCCTCATCACATCACTCACAGCGCAGCCCTGACATCAGAGAGGAGAACCCTCATCACATCGCTCACAGCACAGCCCTGACATCAGAGAGGAGAACCCTCATCACATCACTCACAACGCAGCCCTGACATCAGAGAGGAGAACCCTCATCACATCACTCACAGCGCAGCCCTGACATCAGAGAGGAGAACCCTCATCACATCACTCACAACGCAGCCCTGACATCAGAGAGGAGAACCCTCATCACATCACTCACAGCACAGCCCTGACATCAGAGAGGAGAACCCTCATCACATCACTCACAGCGCAGCCCTGACATCAGAGAGGAGAACCCTCATCACATCACTCACAACGCAGCCCTGACATCAGAGAGGAGAACCCTCATCACATCACTCACAGCGCAGCCCTGACATCAGAGAGGAGAACCCTCATCACATCGCTCACAGCACAGCCCTGACATCAGAGAGGAGAACCCTCATCACATCACTCACAGCGCAGCCCTGACATCAGAGAGGAGAACCCTCATCACATCGCTCACAGCGCAGCCCTGACATCAGAGAGAACCCTCATCACATCGCTCACAGCGCGGCCCTGACATCAGAGCAGAGAACCCTCATCACATCGCTCACAGCGCGGCCCTGATATCAGAGAAGAGAACCCTCATCACATCACTCACAGCACGGCCCTGACATCAGAGAAGAGAACCCTCATCACATCGCTCACAGCGCGGCCATGATATCAGAGAGGAAAACCCTCATCACATCGCTCACAGCGCAGCCCTGACATCAGAGAAGAGAACCCTCATCACATCACTCACAGCACAGCCCTGACATCAGAGAAGAGAACCCTCATCACATCGCTCACAGCGCGGCCCTGACATCAGAGCAGAGAACCCTCATCACATCGCTCACAGCACAGCCCTGACATCAGAGAAGAGAACCCTCATCACATCGCTCACAGCACAGCCCTGACATCAGAGAGGAGAACCCTCATCACATCACTCACAGCACGGCCCTGACATCAGAGAGGAGAACCCTCATCACATCACTCACAGCGCAGCCCTGACATCAGAGAGGAGAACCCTCATCACATCGCTCACAGCGCAGCCCTGACATCAGAGAAGAGAACCCTCATCACATCGCTCACAGCACAGCCCTGACATCAGAGCAGAGAACCCTCATCACATCGCTCACAGCGCGGCCCTGACATCAGAGCAGAGAACCCTCATCACATCGCTCACAGCACAGCCCTGACATCAGAGAAGAGAACCCTCATCACATCGCTCACAGCACAGCCCTGACATCAGAGAGGAGAACCCTCATCACATCGCTCACAGCGCAGCCCTGACATCAGAGAGGAGAACCCTCATCACATCACTCACAGCGCGGCCCTGACATCAGAGCAGAGAACCCTCATCACATCGCTCACAGCGCGGCCCTGACATCAGAGCAGAGAACCCTCATCACATCGCTCACAGCGCGGCCCTGACATCAGAGAGGAGAACCCTCATCACATCACTCACAGCACGGCCCTGACATCAGAGAGGAGAACCCTCATCACATCACTCACAGCGCAGCCCTGACATCAGAGAGGAGAACCCTCATCACATCGCTCACAGCGCAGCCCTGACATCAGAGCAGAGAACCCTCATCACATCGCTCACAGCGCGGCCCTGACATCAGAGAGGAGAACCCTCATCACATCGCTCACAGCACAGCCCTGACATCAGAGAGGAGAACCCTCATCACATCGCTCACAGCGCAGCCCTGACATCAGAGAGGAGAACCCTCATCACATCGCTCACAGCGCAGCCCTGACATCAGAGCAGAGAACCCTCATCACATCGCTCACAGCGCGGCCCTGACATCAGAGCAGAGAACCCTCATCACATCGCTCACAGCGCAGCCCTGATATCAGAGAAGAGAACCCTCATCACATCACTCACAGCACGGCCCTGACATCAGAGAAGAGAACCCTCATCACATCGCTCACAGCGCGGCCATGATATCAGAGAGGAGAACCCTCATCACATCGCTCACAGCGCAGCCCTGACATCAGAGAAGAGAACCCTCATCACATCACTCACAGCACAGCCCTGACATCAGAGAAGAGAACCCTCATCACATCGCTCACAGCGCGGCCCTGACATCAGAGAGGAGAACCCTCATCACATCGCTCACAGCACGGCCCTGACATCAGAGCAGAGAACCCTCATCACATCGCTCACAGCGCAGCCCTGACATCAGAGAGGAGAACCCTCATCACATCACTCACAGCGCAGCCCTGACATCAGAGAGGAGAACCCTCATCACATCGCTCACAGCGCAGCCCTGACATCAGAGAGGAGAACCCTCATCACATCGCTCACAGCGCAGCCCTGACATCAGAGAAGAGAACCCTCATCACATCGCTCACAGCGCAGCCCTGACATCAGAGAGGAGAACCCTCATCACATCGCTCACAGCGCGGCCCTGACATCAGAGCAGAGAACCCTCATCACATCGCTTACAGCGCAGCCCTGACATCAGAGAGGAGAACCCTCATCACATCGCTCACAGCGCGGCCCTGACATCAGAGAGGAGAACCCTCATCACATCACTCACAGCACAGCCCTGACATCAGAGAGGAGAACCCTCATCACATCACTCACAGCGCGGCCCTGACATCAGAGCAGAGAACCCTCATCACATCACTCACAGCACAGCCCTGACATCAGAGCAGAGAACCCTCATCACATCACTCACAGCGCAGCCCTGACATCAGAGAGGAGAACCCTCATCACATCGCTCACAGCACAGCCCTGACATCAGAGCAGAGAACCCTCATCACATCACTCACAGCGCAGCCCTGACATCAGAGAGGAGAACCCTCATCACATCACTCACAGCGCAGCCCTGACATCAGAGAGGAGAACCCTCATCACATCGCTCACAGCGCGGCCCTGACATCAGAGCAGAGAACCCTCATCACATCGCTCACAGCGCAGCCCTGACATCAGAGAGGAGAACCCTCATCACATCGCTCACAGCGCAGCCCTGACATCAGAGAGGAGAACCCTCATCACATCGCTCACAGCGCGGCCCTGACATCAGAGCAGAGAACCCTCATCACATCGCTTACAGCGCAGCCCTGACATCAGAGAAGAGAACCCTCATCACATCACTCACAGCACAGCCCTGACATCAGAGAGGAGAACCCTCATCACATCACTCACAGCACAGCCCTGACATCAGAGAGGAGAACCCTCATCACATCGCTCACAGCGCGGCCCTGACATCAGAGAGGAGAACCTTCATCACATCGCTCACAGCGCGGCCCTGACATCAGAGAAGAGAACCCTCATCACATCGCTCACAGCGCGGCCCTGACATCAGATAAGAGAACCCTCATCACATCGCTCACAGCGCGGCCCTGACATCAGAGAGGAGAACCCTCATCACATCACTCACAGCGCAGCCCTGACATCAGAGAGGAGAACCCTCATCACATCACTCACAGTGCAGCCCTGACATCAGAGAAGAGAACCCTCATCACATCGCACACAGCGCGGCCCTGACATCAGAGAGGAGAACCCTCATCACATCGCTCACAGCACAGCCCTGACATCAGAGAGGAAACCCTCATCACATCGCTCACAGCGCAGCCCTGACATCAGAGAGGAGAACCCTCATCACATCGCTCACAGCGCAGCCCTGACATCAGAGAGGAGAACCCTCATCACATCGCTTACAGCGCAGCCCTGACATCAGAGAGGAGAACCCTCATCACATCGCTCACAGCGCGGCCCTGACATCAGAGAGGAGAACCCTCATCACATCACTCACAGCACAGCCCTGACATCAGAGAGGAGAACCCTCATCACATCACTCACAGCGCGGCCCTGACATCAGAGCAGAGAACCCTCATCACATCACTCACAGCACAGCCCTGACATCAGAGCAGAGAACCCTCATCACATCACTCACAGCACAGCCCTGACATCAGAGAGGAGAACCCTCATCACATCACTCACAGCGCAGCCCTGACATCAGAGAGGAGAACCCTCATCACATCGCTCACAGCGCGGCCCTGACATCAGAGCAGAGAACCCTCATCACATCGCTCACAGCGCAGCCCTGACATCAGAGAGGAGAACCCTCATCACATCGCTCACAGCGCAGCCCTGACATCAGAGAGGAGAACCCTCATCACATCGCTCACAGCGCGGCCCTGACATCAGAGCAGAGAACCCTCATCACATCGCTTACAGCGCAGCCCTGACATCAGAGAAGAGAACCCTCATCACATCGCTCACAGCGCAGCCCTGACATCAGAGAGGAGAACCCTCATCACATCACTCACAGCACAGCCCTGACATCAGAGAGGAGAACCCTCATCACATCGCTCACAGCGCGGCCCTGACATCAGAGAGGAGAACCTTCATCACATCGCTCACAGCGCGGCCCTGACATCAGAGAAGAGAACCCTCATCACATCGCTCACAGCGCGGCCCTGACATCAGATAAGAGAACCCTCATCACATCGCTCACAGCGCGGCCCTGACATCAGAGAGGAGAACCCTCATCACATCACTCACAGCGCAGCCCTGACATCAGAGAGGAGAACCCTCATCACATCACTCACAGTGCAGCCCTGACATCAGAGAAGAGAACCCTCATCACATCGCACACAGCGCGGCCCTGACATCAGAGAGGAAACCCTCATCACATCGCTCACAGCGCAGCCCTGACATCAGAGAGGAGAACCCTCATCACATCGCTCACAGCGCAGCCCTGACATCAGAGAGGAGAACCCTCATCACATCGCTCACAGCGCAGCCCTGACATCAGAGAGGAGAACCCTCATCACATCGCTCACAGCACAGCCCTGACATCAGAGAAGAGAACCCTCATCACATCACTCACAGCGCAGCCCTGAGATCAGAGAGGAGAACCCTCATCACATCACTCACAGCGCAGCCCTGACATCAGAGAAGAGAACCCTCATCACATCGCTCACAGCGCAGCCCTGACATCAGAGAAGAGAACCCTCATCACATCACTCACAGCACGGCCCTGACATCAGAGAAGAGAACCCTCATCACATCGCTCACAGCACAGCCCTGACATCAGAGAGGAGAACCCTCATCACATCACTCACAGCACAGCCCTGACATCAGAGAGGAGAACCCTCATCACATCACTCACAGCGCAGCCCTGACATCAGAGAGGAGAACCCTCATCACATCGCTCACAGCACGGCCCTGACATCAGAGAGGAGAACCCTCATCACATCGCTCACAGCACAGCCCTGACATCAGAGAGGAGAACCCTCATCACATCGCTCACAGCGCAGCCCTGACATCAGAGAAGAGAACCCTCATCACAACGCTCAAAGCGCGGCCCTGACATCAGAGAGGAGAACCTTCATCACATCGCTCACAGCGCGGCCCTGACATCAGAGAGGAGAACCCTCATCACATCGCTCACAGCGCGGCCCTGACATCAGAGAGGAGAACCCTCATCACATCGCTCACAGCGCGGCCCTGACATCAGAGAGGAGAACCCTCATCACATCGCTCACAGCACAGCCCTGACATCAGTGAAGAGAACCCTCATCACATCACTCACAGCGCAGCCCTGACATCAGAGAAGAGAACCCTCATCACATCGCTCACAGCGCGGCCCTGACATCAGAGAAGAGAACCCTCATCACATCGCTCACAGCACGGCCCTGACGTCAGAGAAGAGAACCCTCATCACATCGCTCACAGCGCAGCCCTGACATCAGAGAAGAGAACCCTCATCACATCGCTCACAGCACGGCCCTGACATCAGAGAAGAGAACCCTCATCACATCGCTCACAGCGCAGCCCTGACATCAGAGAAGAGAACCCTCATCACATCGCTCACAGCGCAGCCCTGACATCAGAGAAGAGAACCCTCATCACATCGCTCACAGCACAGCCCTGACATCAGAGAGGAGAACCCTCATCACATCGCTCACAGCACAGCCCTGACATCAGAGAGGAGAACCCTCATCACATCACTCACAGCGCAGCCCTGACATCAGAGAGGAGAACCCTCATCACATCACTCACAGCGCGGCCCTGACATCAGAGAGGAGAACCCTCATCACATCACTCACAGCGCGGCCCTGACATCAGAGAAGAGAACCCTCATCACATCGCTCACAGCAGAGCCCTGACATCAGAGAAGAGAACCCTCATCACATCGCTCACAGCACAGCCCTGACATCAGAGAGGAGAACCCTCATCACATCGCTCACAGCGCAGCCCTGACATCAGAGAGGAGAACCCTCATCACATCACTCACAGCGCAGCCCTGACATCAGAGAGGAGAACCCTCATCACATCACTCACAGCGCGGCCCTGACATCAGAGAGGAGAACCCTCATCACATCGCTCACAGCACGGCCCTGACATCAGAGAAGAGAACCCTCATCACATCGCTCACAGCACAGCCCTGACATCAGAGAGGAGAACCCTCATCACATCGCTCACAGCGCAGCCCTGACATCAGAGAGGAGAACCCTCATCACATCACTCACAGCGCAGCCCTGACATCAGAGAGGAGAACCCTCATCACATCGCTCACAGCACAGCCCTGACATCAGAGAAGAGAACCCTCATCACATCACTCACAGCGCAGCCCTGAGATCAGAGAGGAGAACCCTCATCACATCACTCACAGCGCAGCCCTGACATCAGAGAAGAGAACCCTCATCACATCGCTCACAGCGCAGCCCTGACATCAGAGAAGAGAACCCTCATCACATCACTCACAGCACGGCCCTGACATCAGAGAAGAGAACCCTCATCACATCGCTCACAGCGCAGCCCTGACATCAGAGAGGAGAACCCTCATCACATCACTCACAGCGCAGCCCTGACATCAGAGAAGAGAACCCTCGTCACATCGCTCACAGCACGGCCCTGACATCAGAGAAGAGAACCCTCATCACATCGCTCACAGCACGGCCCTGACATCAGAGAAGAGAACCCTCATCACATCGCTCACAGCACAGCCCTGACATCAGAGAGGAGAACCCTCATCACATCACTCACAGCACGGCCCTGACATCAGAGAAGAGAACCCTCATCACATCGCTCACAGCACGGCCCTGACATCAGAGAAGAGAACCCTCATCACATCGCTCACAGCACGGCCCTGACATCAGAGAAGAGAACCCTCATCACATCGCTCACAGCACAGCCCTGACATCAGAGAGGAGAACCCTCATCACATCGCTCACAGCACAGCCCTGACATCAGAGAGGAGAACCCTCATCACATCACTCACAGCACGGCCCTGACATCAGAGAAGAGAACCCTCATCACATCACTCACAGCGCAGCCCTGACATCAGAGAGGAGAACCCTCATCACATCACTCACAGCGCAGCCCTGACATCAGAGAAGAGAACCCTCATCACATCACTCATAGCACAGCCCTGACATCAGAGAGGAGAACCCTCATCACATCGCTCACAGCACGGCCCTGACATCAGAGAGGAGAACCCTCATCACATCACTCACAGCGCGGCCCTGACATCAGAGAAGAGAACCCTCATCACATCACTCACAGCACAGCCCTGACATCAGAGAAGAGAACCCTCATCACATCGCTCACAGCACAGCCCTGACATCAGAGAGGAGAACCCTCATCACATCACTCACAGCGCAGCCCTGACATCAGAGAGGAGAACCCTCATCACATCGCTCACAGCACGGCCCTGACATCAGAGAGGAGAACCCTCATCACATCGCTCACAGCACAGCCCTGACATCAGAGAGGAGAACCCTCATCACATCGCTCACAGCGCAGCCCTGACATCAGAGAAGAGAACCCTCATCACATCGCTCAAAGCGCGGCCCTGACATCAGAGAGGAGAACCTTCATCACATCGCTCACAGCGCGGCCCTGACATCAGAGAAGAGAACCCTCATCACATCGCTCACAGCACAGCCCTGACATCAGAGAGGAGAACCCTCATCACATCGCTCACAGCACAGCCCTGACATCAGAGAAGAGAACCCTCATCACATCGCTCACAGCGCAGCCCTGACATCAGAGAGGAGAACCCTCATCACATCGCTCACAGCGCAGCCCTGACATCAGAGAGGAGAACCCTCATCACATCGCTCACAGCGCAGCCCTGACATCAGAGAGGAGAACCCTCATCACATCGCTCACAGCGCGGCCCTGACATCAGAGCAGAGAACCCTCATCACATCGCTCACAGCGCAGCCCTGACATCAGAGAGGAGAACCCTCATCACATCGCTCACAGCACAGCCCTGACATCAGAGAGGAGAACCCTCATCACATCGCTCACAGCGCAGCCCTGACATCAGAGAGGAGAACCCTCATCACATCGCTCACAGCGCGGCCCTGACATCAGAGAAGAGAACCCTCATCACATCACTCACAGCACGGCCCTGACATCAGAGAAGAGAACCCTCATCACATCACTCACAGCACAGCCCTGACATCAGAGAAGAGAACCCTCATCACATCACTCACAGCACGGCCCTGACATCAGAGAAGAGAACCCTCATCACATCACTCACAGCACGGCCCTGACATCAGAGAGGAGAACCCTCATCACATCACTCACAGCGCAGCCCTGACATCAGAGAAGAGAACCCTCATCACATCGCTCACAGCGCGGCCCTGACATCAGAGAAGAGAACCCTCATCACATCGCTCACAGCGCGGCCCTGACATCAGAGAGGAGAACCCTCATCACATCGCTCACAGCGCAGCCCTGACATCAGAGAAGAGAACCCTCATCACATCGCTCACAGCGCGGCCCTGACATCAGAGAAGAGAACCCTCATCACATCACTCACAGCACAGCCCTGACATCAGAGAGGAGAACCCTCATCACATCGCTCACAGCGCGGCCCTGACATCAGAGCAGAGAACCCTCATCACATCGCTCACAGCGCAGCCCTGACATCAGAGAGGAGAACCCTCATCACATCGCTCACAGCGCAGCCCTGACATCAGAGAAGAGAACCCTCATCACATCGCTCACAGCACAGCCCTGACATCAGAGAAGAGAACCCTCATCACATCGCTCACAGCACAGCCCTGACATCAGAGAGGAGAACCCTCATCACATCGCTCACAGCACAGCCCTGACATCAGAGAGGAGAACCCTCATCACATCGCTCACAGCGTAGCCCTGACATCAGAGAGGAGAACCCTCATCACATCGCTCACAGCGCAGCCCTGACATCAGAGAGGAGAACCCTCATCACATCGCTCACAGCACAGCCCTGACATCAGAGAGGAGAACCCTCATCACATCGCTCACAGCGCGGCCCTGACATCAGAACACAGAGACGCTGCTCCTTTAATTGGACTATCTGAAGCCTCTCCAGCTGCTGATGGTATAAATAGCTCGGCCCGGTGTGCACGAAGCAAAGCACGGATTGCAGGTTCCCCGTGGTTTTTCCAGAGGGAGGGACAATGTTCTGAATGTTCAGAGAATGAAAGTGGGAAACTGACATTGTGGACGCTGGATTCACATAAGATGGATCTGCAGCAATACACACTCTGGAACGCGGAGCACAAAAATATTCAGCAAATAATCCTATGATTTCCTACAATGTATCAGTCAAGACAATCATCTGTGAGGTTATCAGCATGGACTCCAGAATCGTTACCGGCACAGAGACATTGTGACGATCCATCGGATAATGCAGTTGTAGTACCCCCCAGTACCCGGCCCAGCCCGGCGTCACAGGTTGCTGGAGGGATGAAGGTGCCTGTATCACAATCTGTGCCAATCACCACCTAGTACCTGGCCAGAACCCCTGTACTACACCCGCCATGGGCCGGCGATCCGCCTTCCCCCCAGGCACACAGCTTCCGGGACCTGGAACACCGGCAGCTCCGAGACCAGAACAATCCCATTCACATCAGAGCCTCGCAATCACAGAAACATCAAAGCAGATGGCGGTGTAAATATTTAATGCGCCATCGAGCTCGTTATGTATCACGTCTCCTGTTCAGCGCGGACATGAAATAAAATCACAGGTCTCCGTGTCCCTCTGAAGTGGAAACGATGCGGCCCCGTTAACCCCTTCCTGAGTGGCTGACCTCACGCTCTGCTGGAGATGGCCATTAATAAGCGATAAGGGTTATCCTCGGGGTGCAGTCACACAAGGTGGAGTAACAGCTGATAACAGAGAATTGTGATGCTGTCAACACAGATCTATTGCTCGAGAACCTCCTCGGCCCAACAGAGGGCAGCACAGCGCCGGGGCTGCAGACCACCATGGGGCATGTGTGCCAAACAGCGCCATCTAGTGTGAGAATTAGGGCCGTTGCGCCTCCCTGCTGTTCAGAACGAATATCTTTATTACGCGATTCTGGAAATTAAATCTCAAGGATACAAAATGGCGCCACGTATAAGAGTAATCCGCCAGCCGCTGCATTATTCCATAAGCACTTCTTGTGGCATTACGACGGAGGGGACCGGATGTATTCACCCCACGGCTGCTCCGCACCCCGATGAGGCTACAAAGGGTGGATTAGACACGTAAGACTGCGAGCGCAGGACCCAGGAACAGAGAGCGGAGCCCTCTGAAAATCTCATCACATCAGCGCGCACAAAGGAATCATTATAGAAAAATCTTCATTTGTGAGCGGGCGCCTCAAAAGATTTACATAATCTCCCTGATTACCATTCCCAGCAGTAGAGTATCTCTGCGCATGTTCACACACCGCGCCGAAAAATGCCGCCAAACCCAGCCACAGTGCCAGCGAGTGAAGCGCAACCGGAGGTTTAACAGGAGAAGCTGAAAGTGGAACTCGTCCCCATCATCTGGTGTATAAAGCGGGCGCCGGACAGAGGGACGAAGGCCCCGCCGCCCAGGGGGGGGACAGGGACAGAAGGCCCCGCCGCCCAGGGGGGGGGACAGGGACGGAAGGCCCCGCCGCCCAGGGGGGGAGACAGGGACGGAAGGCCCCGCCGCCCAGGGGGGGACAGGGACGGAAGGCCCCGCCGCCCAGGGGGGACAGGGACGGAAGGCCCCGCCGCCCAGGGGGGGACAGGGACGGAAGGCCCCGCCGCCCAGGGGGGGACAGGGACGGAAGGCCCCGCCGCCCAGGGGGGGACAGGGACGGAAGGCCCCGCCGCCCAGGGGGGGACAGGGACGGAAGGCCCCGCCGCCCAGGGGGGGACAGGGACGGAAGGCCCCGCCGCCCAGGGGGGGACAGGGACGGAAGGCCCCGCCGCCCAGGGGGGGACAGGGACGGAAGGCCCCGCCGCCCAGGGGGGGACAGGGACGGAAGGCCCCGCCGCCCAGGGGGGGGGAGGGACGAAGGCCCCGCCACCCAGGAGGGGACAGGGACGGAAGGCCCCGCCACCCAGGAGGGGACAGGGACGGAAGGCCCCGCCACCCAGGAGGGGACAGGGACGGAAGGCCCCGCCGCCCAGGGGGGGACAGGGACGGAAGGCCCCACCGCCCAGGGGGGGACAGGGACGGAAGGCCCCACCGCCCAGGGGGGACAGGGACGGAAGGCCCCACCGCCCAGGGGGGGGGGGGGGGGGGGAGAGGGACGGAAGGCCCCGCCACCCAGGAGGGGACAGGGACGGAAGGCCCCGCCGCCCAGGGGGGGGGGGGGGAGAGGGACGGAAGGCCCCGCCGCCCGGGGGGGGGGGGGGGGGAGAGGGACGGAAGGCCCCGCCACCCAGGAGGGGACAGGGAAGGAAGGCCCCGCCACCCAGGGGGGGACAGGGACGGAAGGCCCCGCCGCCCAGGGGGGGGGGGGGGAGAGGGACGGAAGGCCCCGCCACCCAGGAGGGGACAGGGACGGAAGGCCCCGCCGCCCAGGGGGGGGGAGAGGGACGGAAGGCCCCGCCGCCCAGGGGGGGGGGGGGGACGAAGGCCCCGCCACCCAGGAGGGGACAGGGACGGAAGGCCCCGCCACCCAGGAGGGGACAGGGACGGAAGGCCCCGCCGCTCAGGAGGGGACAGGGACGGAAGGCCTCGCCACCCAGGAGGGGACAGGGACGGAAGGCCCCGCCGCCCAGGGGGGGACAGGGACGGAAGGCCCCGCCGCCCAGGGGGGGGACAGGGACGGAAGGCCCCGCCGCCCAGGGGGGGACAGGGACGGAAGGCCCCGCCGCCCAGGGGGGGACAGGGACGGAAGGCCCCGCCGCCCAGGGGGGGACAGGGACGGAAGGCCCCGCCGCCCAGGGGGGGACAGGGACGGAAGGCCCCGCCGCCCAGGGGGGGACAGGGACGGAAGGCCCCGCCGCCCAGGGGGGGACAGGGACGGAAGGCCCCGCCGCCCAGGGGGGGACAGGGACGGAAGGCCCCGCCGCCCAGGGGGGGACAGGGACGGAAGGCCCCGCCGCCCAGGGGGGGGACAGGGACGGAAGGCCCCGCCACCCAGGAGGCGACAGGGACGGAAGGCTCCGCCACCCGGGGGGGGCAGGGACGGAAGGCCCCGCCGCACAAGGAGGGGGGCGGGGGAGAGGGACGGAAGGCCTCGCCGCCGCCCAGGGGGGGGGACAGGGACGGAAGGCCCCACCGCCCAGGGGGGGACAGGGACGGAAGGCCCAGCCGCCCAGGGGGGGGGGCCACAGGGACGGAAGGCCCCGCCGCCCAGGGACGGAAGGCCCCGCCGCCCAGGGGGGGGGGGGCACAGGGACGGAAGGCCCCGCCGCCCAGGGGGGGGGGGCACAGGGACGGAAGGCCCCGCCGTACGTCATATAGCGGGATCAATCACAATAACCCTGTGTCTGCGGTTGTGACTGTACATTGTCATATTGCGAAGACTCGTGCGGCAGGTTCATCCGTGTCCTCGTCAGGACGTCACATAGATACTAGCGCCTGTTACCTCAGAGATGACAGGTAGATTAGCGAGTGGGAACAACGGCGCGGTCAGCAAGACGGGAGATTCAGTGTCTGATGTCAGGTGTCAAAGTGGTGTAAAGGACGCCAAAGTGTCTGCACAGCGTGGTGCGGTGTGTGTGTGCGGTGCAGGGCGTCACCGCGGTGTGGTTGCGTGCGGTGCAGGGCGTCACCGCGGTGTGGTTGCGTGCGGTGCAGGGCGTCACCGCGGTGTGGTTGCGTGCGGTGCAGGGCGTCACCGCGGTGTGGTTGCGTGCGGTGCAGGGCGTCACCGCGGTGTGGTTGCGTGCGGTGCAGGGCGTCACCGCGGTGTGGTTGCGTGCGGTGCAGGGCGTCACCGCGGTGTGGTTGCGTGCGGTGCAGGGCGTCACCGCGGTGTGGTTGCGTGCGGTGCAGGGCGTCACCGCGGTGTGGTTGCGTGCGGTGCAGGGCGTCACCGCGGTGTGGTTGCGTGCGGTGCAGGGCGTCACCGCGGTGTGGTTGCGTGCGGTGCAGGGCGTCACCGCGGTGTGGTTGCGTGCGGTGCAGGGCGTCACCGCGGTGTGGTTGCGTGCGGTGCAGGGCGTCACCGCGGTGTGGTTGCGTGCGGTGCAGGGCGTCACCGCGGTGTGGTTGCGTGCGGTGCAGGGCGTCACCGCGGTGTGGTTGCGTGCGGTGCAGGGCGTCACCGCGGTGTGGTTGCGTGCGGTGCAGGGCGTCACCGCGGTGTGTGTGTGGGGTGCAGAGTGTCACCGCGGTGTGTGTGTGGGGTGCAGAGTGTCACCGCGGTGTGTGTGTGCGGTGCAGAGTGTCACCGCGGTGTGTGTGTGGGGTGCAGGGTGTCACCGCGGTGTGTGTGTGTGGGGTGCAGGGTGTCACCGCAGTGTGTGTGCGGTGCAGGGTGTCACCGCGGTGTGTGTGTGGGGTGCAGGGTGTCACCGCGGTGTGTGTGTGGGGTGCAGAGTGTCACCGCGGTGTGTGTGTGGGGTGCAGAGTGTCACCGCGGTGTGTGTGTGGGGTGCGGGGTGTCACCGCGGTGTGTGTGTGCGGTGCGGGGTGTCACCGCGGTGTGTGTGTGCGGTGCAGGGTGTCACCGCGGTGTGTGTGTGCGGTGCAGGGTGTCACCGCGGTGTGTGTGTGCGGTGCAGGGTGTCACCGCGGTGTGTGTGTGCGGTGCAGAGTGTCACCGCGGTGTGTGTGTGGGGTGCAGGGTGTCACCGCGGTGTGTGTGTGGGGTGCAGGGTGTCACCGCGGTGTGTGTGTGGGGTGCAGAGTGTCACCGCGGTGTGTGTGTGGGGTGCGGGGTGTCACCGCGGTGTGTGTGTGCGGTGCGGGGTGTCACCGCGGTGTGTGTGTGCGGTGCAGAGTGTCACCGCGGTGTGTGTGTGCGGTGCAGGGTGTCACCGCGGTGTGTGTGTGCGGTGCAGAGTGTCACCGCGGTGTGTGTGTGGGGTGCAGGGTGTCACCGCGGTGTGTGTGTGGGGTGCAGGGTGTCACCGCGGTGTGTGTGTGCGGTGCAGGGTGTCACCGCGGTGTGTGTGTGCGGTGCAGGGTGTCACCGCGGTGTGTGTGTGGGGTGCAGAGTGTCACCGCGGTGTGTGTGTGGGGTGCAGAGTGTCACCGCGGTGTGTGTGTGGGGTGCAGGGTGTCACCGCGGTGTGTGTGTGCGGTGCAGGGTGTCACCGCGGTGTGTGTGTGCGGTGCAGGGTGTCACCGCGGTGTGTGTGTGGGGTGCAGAGTGTCACCGCGGTGTGTGTGTGCGGTGCAGGGTGTCACCGCGGTGTGTGTGTGCGGTGCAGGGTGTCACCGCGGGGTGTGTGTGCGGTGCAGGGTGTCACCGCGGTGTGTGTGTGTGCGGTGCAGGGTGTCACCGCGGTGTGTGTGTGTGTGTGCGGTGCAGGGTGTCACCGCGGTGTGTGTGTGGGGTGCAGAGTGTCACCGCGGTGTGTGTGTGCGGTGCAGGGTGTCACCGCGGTGTGTGTGTGGGGTGCAGGGTGTCACCGCGGTGTGTGTGTGGGGTGCAGGGTGTCACCGCGGTGTGTGTGTGGGGTGCAGGGTGTCACCGCGGTGTGTGTGTGGGGTGCAGGGTGTCACCGCGGTGTGTGTGTGGGGTGCAGGGTGTCACCGCGGTGTGTGTGTGCGGTGCAGGGTGTCACCGCGGTGTGTGTGTGCGGTGCAGGGTGTCACCGCGGTGTGTGTGTGCGGTGCAGGGTGTCACCGCGGTGTGTGTGTGCGGTGCAGCGTGTCACCGCGGTGTGTGTGTGCGGTGCAGGGTGTCACCGCGGTGTGTGTGTGTGCGGTGCAGGGTGTCACCGCGGTGTGTGTGTGTGCGGTGCAGGGTGTCACCGCGGTGTGTGTGTGCGGTGCAGGGTGTCACCGCGGTGTGTGTGTGCGGTGCAGGGTGTCACCGCGGTGTGTGTGTGGGGTGCAGAGTGTCACCGCGGTGTGTGTGTGGGGTGCAGGGTGTCACCGCGGTGTGTGTGTGGGGTGCAGGGTGTCACCGCGGTGTGTGTGTGGGGTGCAGAGTGTCACCGCGGTGTGTGTGTGGGGTGCAGAGTGTCACCGCGGTGTGTGTGTGGGGTGCAGAGTGTCACCGCGGTGTGTGTGTGGGGTGCAGACTGTCACCGCGGTGTGTGTGTGTGCGGTGCAGGGTGTCACCGCGGTGTGTGTGTGTGCGGTGCAGGGTGTCACCGCGGTGTGTGTGTGTGCGGTGCAGGGTGTCACCGCGGTGTGTGTGTGTGCGGTGCAGGGTGTCACCGCGGTGTGTGTGTGTGGGGTGCAGAGTGTCACCGCGGTGTGTGTGTGTGGGGTGCAGAGTGTCACCGCGGTGTGTGTGTGGGGTGCAGAGTGTCACCGCGGTGTGTGTGTGGGGTGCAGAGTGTCACCGCGGTGTGTGTGTGGGGTGCAGGGTGTCACCGCGGTGTGTGTGTGGGGTGCAGAGTGTCACCGCGGGGTGTGTGTGCGGTGCAGAGTGTCACCGCGGTGTGTGTGTGCGGTGCAGAGTGTCACCGCGGTGTGTGTGTGCGGTGCAGAGTGTCACCGCGGTGTGTGTGTGCGGTGCAGAGTGTCACCGCGGGGTGTGTGTGCGGTGCAGAGTGTCACCGCGGGGTGTGTGTGGGGTGCAGGGTGTCACCGCGGTGTGTGTGTGCGGTGCAGGGTGTCACCGCGGTGTGTGTGTGGGGTGCAGGGTGTCACCGCGGTGTGTGTGTGGGGTGCAGGGTGTCACCGCGGTGTGTGTGTGGGGTGCAGAGTGTCACCGCGGTGTGTGTGTGGGGTGCAGAGTGTCACCGCGGTGTGTGTGTGGGGTGCAGAGTGTCACCGCGGTGTGTGTGTGGGGTGCAGGGTGTCACCGCGGTGTGTGTGTGGTGTGCAGGGTGTCACCGCGGTGTGTGTGTGGTGTGCAGAGTGTCACCGCGGTGTGTGTGTGCGGTGCAGGGTGTCACCGCGGTGTGTGTGTGCGGTGCAGGGTGTCACCGCGGTGTGTGTGTGCGGTGCAGGGTGTCACCGCGGTGTGTGTGTGGGGTGCAGGGTGTCACCGCGGTGTGTGTGTGCGGTGCAGGGTGTCACCGCGGTGTGTGTGTGCGGTGCAGGGTGTCACCGCGGTGTGTGTGTGGGGTGCAGAGTGTCACCGCGGTGTGTGTGTGGGGTGCAGAGTGTCACCGCGGTGTGTGTGTGGGGTGCAGAGTGTCACCGCGGTGTGTGTGTGGGGTGCAGAGTGTCACCGCGGTGTGTGTGTGGGGTGCAGAGTGTCACCGCGGTGTGTGTGTGGGGTGCAGAGTGTCACCGCGGTGTGTGTGTGGGGTGCAGGGTGTCACCGCGGTGTGTGTGTGCGGTGCAGGGTGTCACCGCGGTGTGTGTGTGCGGTGCAGGGTGTCACCGCGGTGTGTGTGTGCGGTGCAGGGTGTCACCGCGGTGTGTGTGTGCGGTGCAGGGTGTCACCGCGGTGTGTGTGTGCGGTGCAGGGTGTCACCGCGGTGTGTGTGTGCGGTGCAGGGTGTCACCGCGGTGTGTGTGTGCGGTGCAGGGTGTCACCGCGGTGTGTGTGTGCGGTGCAGGGTGTCACCGCGGTGTGTGTGTGTGGGGTGCAGGGTGTCACCGCGGTGTGTGTGTGTGGGGTGCAGAGTGTCACCGCGGTGTGTGTGTGTGGGGTGCAGAGTGTCACCGCGGTGTGTGTGTGGGGTGCAGAGTGTCACCGCGGTGTGTGTGTGGGGTGCAGAGTGTCACCGCGGTGTGTGTGTGCGGTGCAGAGTGTCACCACGGTGTGTGTGTGCGGTGCAGAGTGTCACCACGGTGTGTGTGTGCGGTGCAGAGTGTCACCGCGGGGTGTGTGTGCGGTGCAGAGTGTCACCGCGGGGTGTGTGTGCGGTGCAGAGTGTCACCGCGGTGTGTGTGTGCGGTGCAGAGTGTCACCGCGGTGTGTGTGTGCGGTGCAGGGTGTCACCGCGGTGTGTGTGTGGGGTGCAGAGTGTCACCGCGGTGTGTGTGTGCGGTGCAGGGTGTCACCGCGGTGTGTGTGTGGGGTGCAGGGTGTCACCGCGGTGTGTGTGTGCGGTGCAGAGTGTCACCGCGGTGTGTGTGTGCGGTGCAGAGTGTCACCGCGGTGTGTGTGTGCGGTGCAGAGTGTCACCGCGGTGTGTGTGTGCGGTGCAGAGTGTCACCGCGGTGTGTGTGTGCGGTGCAGAGTGTCACCGCGGTGTGTGTGTGCGGTGCAGAGTGTCACCGCGGTGTGTGTGTGCGGTGCAGAGTGTCACCGCGGTGTGTGTGTGCGGTGCAGGGTGTCACCGCGGTGTGTGTGTGCGGTGCAGAGTGTCACCGCGGTGTGTGTGTGCGGTGCAGGGTGTCACCGCAGTGTGTGTGTGCGGTGCAGGGTGTCACCGCAGTGTGTGTGTGGGGTGCAGAGTGTCACCGCGGTGTGTGTGTGTGGGGTGCAGAGTGTCACCGCGGTGTGTGTGTGGGGTGCAGAGTGTCACCACGGTGTGTGTGTGCGGTGCAGGGTGTCACCGCGGGGTGTGTGTGCGGTGCAGAGTGTCACCGCGGGGTGTGTGTGCGGTGCAGAGTGTCACCGCGGTGTGTGTGTGTGCGGTGCAGAGTGTCACCGCGGTGTGTGTGTGGGGTGCAGAGTGTCACCACGGTGTGTGTGTGCGGTGCAGAGTGTCACCGCGGGGTGTGTGTGCGGTGCAGAGTGTCACCGCGGGGTGTGTGTGCGGTGCAGAGTGTCACCGCGGTGTGTGTGTGTGCGGTGCAGAGTGTCACCGCGGTGTGTGTGTGGGGTGCAGAGTGTCACCGCAGTGTGTGTGTGCGGTGCAGGGTGTCACCGCAGTGTGTGTGTGCGGTGCAGAGTGTCACCGCGGTGTGTGTGTGCGGTGCAGAGTGTCACCGCGGTGTGTGTGCGGTGCAGAGTGTCACCGCGGTGTGTGTGCGGTGCAGAGTGTCACCGCGGTGTGTGTGTGCGGTGCAGGGTGTCACCGCGGTGTGTGTGTGGGGTGCAGGGTGTCACCGCAGTGTGTGTGTGGGGTGCAGAGTGTCACCGCGGTGTGTGTGTGCGGTGCAGAGTGTCACCGCGGTGTGTGTGTGGGGTGCAGAGTGTCACCACGGTGTGTGTGTGCGGTGCAGGGTGTCACCGCGGGGTGTGTGTGCGGTGCAGAGTGTCACCGCGGTGTGTGTGTGCGGTGCAGAGTGTCACCGCGGTGTGTGTGCGGTGCAGAGTGTCACCGCGGTGTGTGTGCGGTGCAGAGTGTCACCGCGGTGTGTGTGTGCGGTGCAGGGTGTCACCGCGGTGTGTGTGTGGGGTGCAGGGTGTCACCGCAGTGTGTGTGCGGTGCAGGGCGTCACCGCGGTGTTTGTCGTCTCTGGCTCTCGCCTCCATGTTTCCTTTCATTCCCCGTTTTGTTCTGTGTCATTTTCCTTTTTCTCCCGGTTTCCACGGCAACCCCTCGGCTCCGTGCACATGAAGGAGCCGCACACGGCGCAGTTTTCATGGTCAGCGCTGATAAATGATGAAGGGGCTCCGCTTATTCGTGGTCTCCTGTAACCCTCGCCTGCCCGGCCTGTCCTGACCGTGGAGTCTGCGCGGTTGGATTGGGCTCCTGCACAGCACTGCCGGGAAGAAGTGTCAGCTCTGGGGGTGAGCGCTGCCTCCACGGTCAAGCATTCTCCTCCAAATCCCGAGAGGCTAAAGCCACCAATAACGGGCAGCGGCACTGAGCCGGGAACATGAGCGCCAGTCACACCGACCCAATCTAAGCCTGAAGGTAAAGAAATGGCAGCGAGCGCCAGATCCTTCCAGGACTCGAGCATTCAAGTCTATGAGCGCGCAGAAAAGGAAAACGTGGATCAACCGCAAAACATATAGCGGATCTATAGAAGGGGATCCTGTACGGAGGACGAGGCAGAGGACGGCCCGCCATCTTATCTGGAGAAAAACTGTTCATAAGACCGTGTGAACTTAGCCCCAGACATAGAAAAAGCCATCAACATTTCACCGCACAGCACATACAGGGTTAATGAGTAGACCCCCCCCCCCTCACCACACAAGGTTAATGAGCAGATACCACACAGCACACACAGGGTTAATAAGAAGACAGCACACACAGGGTTAATGATCAGACAGCACACACAGGGTTAATAAGCAGATACCACTGGGTTAAAGAGCAGACTCCCCCCTCCCAAAACACAGCACACACAGGGTTAATGATCAGATACCAAAGGGTTAATGAGCAGACTCCCACCTCCCAAAACACAGCACATGCAGGGTTAACGTGCAGACCCCCACCACACAGCACAAGCAGGGTTAGTGAGAAGACCCCCCACACCACACGCAGGGTTAATAAGCAGACCCCCCCCCCACCACCACACGCAGGGGTAACAAGCAGACCCCACCAACACACAGCACAAAGCAGGGATAATGAGCAGACCCCCCCCACCACACACAGGGGGTAACGAGCAGACCCCTCCACCACCACAGAGCGTAGTGTTAATGAGCAGATCCCCCCCCCCCATACACCACACAGCACATGCAGGGTTAATAAGCAGACCCACACCACACAGCACACGCAGGGTTAATAAGCAGACCCCCCCACCAATCACACACAGGGGGTAACGAGCAGACCCCCCCACCACCACCACACAGTACAAGCAGAGTTAGTAAGAAGACCACCCACCACCACCACCACCACACAGCACATGCAGGGTTAATAAGCAGATCCCCCCCCACCACACGCAGGGGTAACAAGCAGACCCCTGCACTCACCTTTCCCCTGACTCCACATCCCCATCATCTCCTCCAGCCCCAGGAGCAGAGCAGTGCGCGCAGCTGCAGAGCTCCGGATGTGTGTGATGCAGAACAGACTGCCTCTTCTGAGCGGGGCCCACACACAGACCCCCAGCCAGGTGCACTAATAATGGGAACATCCCCACCAGCAGCAGCAGAGAGGAGACCCCGAATATTACCAGGACTGAATACACGAATTATCTCAGAGCTCAGCGATTACCATCGAGCGGCGGTGACGTCTCCTCCAGCACGGCCGATATAGAACGGAGCCATTACTGTACAACTGCAAGAACTTCCCCGAAACTCCTCTGTAGACGGACCAGACGTGATGACCTGCGACACCGGCGCTGCCCTGCTCATGGGAACACAGCGTATGCGTATCTGCACACGCGTATCCGCACCCGCACTGCACATGCGTATCCGCAACCCGCACTGCACACGCGTATCCGCAACCCGCACTGCACACGTGTATCCGCAACCCGCACTGCGCCCGCGTATCCGCACCTGCACTGCACCCGCGTATGCGCAACCCGCACTGCGCCCGCGTATCCGCACCCCGCACTGCGCCCGCGTATCCGCACCCCGCACTGCGCCCGCGTATCCGCAACCCGCACTGCGCCCGCGTATCCGCACCTGCACTGCACCCGCGTATCCGCAACCCGCACTGCGCCCGCGTATCCGCACCCCGCACTGCGCCCGCGTATCCGCACCCCGCACTGCGCCCGCGTATCCGCAACCCGCACTGCACACGCGTATCCGCAACCCGCACTGCACATGCGTATCCGCAACCCGCACTGCGCACGCGTATCCGCAACCCGCACGCGTATCCGCAACCCGCACTGCGCCCGCGTATCCGCAACCCGCATCCGCACCCACACTGCGCACGCGTATCCGCAACCCGCACTGCACACGCGTATCCGCAACCCGCACTGCGCACGCGTATCCGCAACCCGCACGCGTATCCGCAACCCGCACTGCGCCCGCGTATCCGCAACCCGCACTGCGCCCGCGTATCCGCAACCCGCATCCGCACCCACACTGCGCACGCGTATCCGCACCCACACCGCGCACGCGTATCCGCACCCACACCGCGCACGCGTATCCGCACCCACACCGCGCACGCGTATCCGCACCCACACCGCGCACGCGTATCCGCACCCACACTGCGCACGCGTATCCGCACCCACACTGATTATTCCCATGCGCTGACAGCAAGCAGAGATCTTAATTACTGTGGAGCTAAACAAAGTAACACAAAGTTTAAATATGTAACATTTAGCCTTGGTGAAGCTTTATCTACACGGGACTGGACACCGACCCAATTAATTCCAAACGTCTGTATCAGATCAGAAAGCACCGTGGACCCCTTATTTTTCCTCTCAGGCATTTTGATTGCTTTGAATTCTCCACTTTCCCGACTGAAACAATCACTGGTTAATTTTAAGCGTTAATGACTGTAATATGTAACATTGTATCTGCTCGCGAAAACAGCACTTTTTCTATAATGGGGTTAATTGGAGGGGACGACTGATCAGAGCTAATTCCACTACTAATTCGCCCCTTGCCTGCCTGTATGGGAACAAGGAGCGAGCGCAGTCTGAAAAGGAGACGTAAAGGGAAAAGGGACCTGGGCTGCGGGGTCAGATGTGATCAGTACAGGAATCATCATTATTGGATATGGAATCTGTTCCAGGGAAATCTCTGTCTATGGTTTTACTCTAAGGAAAGTCATTAACAAGATCGCAAGTAGGGGAGGCGCCCCCTGATGTGGAGCCGCCATTATGAAGAATTTATCACCCAGCATTTATGTACAACAGAAGACTGGAGACGCTCTACAGAACAATCACTGACACACAAAGCATCCGACCGACAGGAGGAATGTAACCCGAATCACCAGCCGATCACAGAGATCATTACTGTCACCTGCACGAGCAAAACACCGGAGGAAAGAAACCAAAATGCATGCCAGCACTCAAAGAGTTACCTGCTGTATTATACTCCAGAGCTGCACTCACTATTCTGCTGGTGCAGTCACTGTGTACATACATTACATTACTGATCCTGAGTTACATCCTGTATTATACTCCAGAGCTGCACTCACTATTCTGCTGGTGCAGTCACTGTGTACATACATTACATTACTGATCCTGAGTTACATCCTGTATTATACTCCAGAGCTGCACTCACTATTCTGCTGGTGCAGTCACTGTGTACATACATTACATTACTGATCCTGTGTTACATCCCGTATTATACTTCAGAGCTGCACTCACTATTCTGCTGGTGCAGTCACTGTGCACATACATTACATTACTGATCCTGTGTTACATCCCGTATTATACTTCAGAGCTGCACTCACTATTCTGCTGGTGCAGTCACTGTGTACATACATTACATTACTGATCCTGTGTTACATCCCGTATTATACTTCAGAGCTGCACTCACTATTCTGCTGGTGCAGTCACTGTGTACATACATTACATTACTGATCCTGAGTTACCTCCTGTATTATACTTCAGAGCTGCACTCACTATTCTGCTGGTGCAGTCACTGTGTACATACATTACATTACTGATCCTGAGTTACATCCTAAATTATACTCCAGAGCTGCACTCACTATTCTGCTGGTGCAGTCATTGTGTACATAAATTACATTACTGATCCTGTACTATCCTCCAGAGCTGCACTCGCTGCTCGCCCTCTTACACCATCACTGGAGGCCTCTCGGCCTCTGCTCTGTGTGTTTGTATGGTGGACTGGCTACAGACAGGGCGGCGGGGATAAATCTTCCTGGGAATGTGCGGAGCTCGGTGTTGTCAGGGTCAGGGCTCCTCACATGTCAGCACCTCCCTGCGCTCACCGGGTCACAAACGTCTCATGTTCAGTCAGTGATTATGTGTCAGGCCGTGACATCAGCTCCCAGAGGGTCCAGGAGCTAAAACAGCCGAGGAAATAAAAATAAACTCAGATTCAAGGAGAAAACCTACGATGGAAATTGCCCAAACCGCAGCAAAGACGACAGGCGATGCGGCAAACAAGAGCGAAAGTCTCTCCATGGGAGAAGATGGCGGGAAGTAAACGCTATTCAGAAATCATTGCTGTATATGGGTGTGATGTCACACTGGCACAGGCGTCGTTTGTGGTATGCAGCCCCTAGCAGATGTGACAAGCTCACAATCCATGAGGTTTATACAATATGAGGCTTATATTCTGTATATCACACGGATGTTACGTGACCGAGCATGGAAATAAAGCCTTGTGGAAAGCATGAGGACAGTATGGCGGGCGAGGCCGGGGCCTTCTCTGGCCAGAGGCCGCAGTCTGGGACATCTCCCCTTATCTGCCTGGCAGACAGATCTCATCGGCACAGCGGGGTCCTGACAGCCGCTTATCACACACAAATACTTCCCATTCCAGGAGCCAAGACACTCGGACACGACACAATCTCACTGGAACGCTGCCACAACCAGACAGCCAAACAGTCACAAAGCGATGGCTCCTCGTTCCGGGAAGACGTGCATGTCATGAGCGAAATAACGGATGTAGAGCCCCTAATAACACACATGTATGTAACATTCAGAGCGTGTGGAAAGGCGGCTGCGGCCGGCCATAGGGGCCACAAGGAGCCGGGTACAATATATGAATGTACACTGTACATGGTCAGGCCGTGTATATTGCTCGTATCGCGCGGTGTATTGTATGCAGACGTGCACTGTACATCGCTCTGTATTGTACGTCCCAGTTGCAGTTTCCCCCGCACTCGGCTCATGTTGTGCAGCTGCCATCCAGTAACAAAGCTCTGGAGCTGATTGATTCACAGTATTAATAGAATTGTGAGCAGCGGCGTCTCCGGGGACCCGGGCGCACATTGTTCCCTGCCCCCACCGGCCTCCGGCTCCAGTAGACACAGTGAGTATCCCAAAATGTGGACAGGTGTGATAAGGCAAGTGTAACTACCACCAATAACACCACTACTACCACCTCCACCACCACAACAGCCGCCACCACCAGCACCTCCTCCATCACAGCCGCCTCCACCACCTCCTCCATCACAGCAGCCTCCACCACCACCTCCTCCACCACCAGCACCTCCTCCATCACAGCCGCCTCTACCACCACCTCCTCCATCACAGCCGCCTCTACCACCACCACCTCCATCACAGCGGCCTCTACCACCACCACCTCCATCACAGCCGCCTCCACCACCACCTCCTCCATCACAGCCGCCTCTACCACCACCAGCACCTCCTCCATCACAGCCGCCTCCACCACCACCTCCTCCATCACAGCCGCCTCTACCACCACCAGCACCTCCTCCATCACAGCCGCCTCCACCACCTCCTCCTCCATCACAGCCGCCTCTACCACCACCACCTCCTCCATCACAGCCGCCGCCACCACCAGCACCTCCTCCATCACAACAACCGCCTCCACCAGCACCTCCTCCATCACAGCCGCCATCTGCTCCATCACAGCTGCCGCCACCACCACCTCCTCCATCACAGCCGCCGCCACCTCCATCACAGCCGCCACCATCTCCTCCATCACAGCCGCCGCCACCACCAGCACCTCTTCCATCACAGCCGTCACCAGCACCTCCTCCATCACAACAGCCGCCACCAGCACCTCCTCCATCACAGCAGCCACCACCAGCACCTCCTCCATCACAACAGCCGCCACCACCAGCACCTCCTCCTCCACAGCCGCCACCACCAGCACCTCCTCCATCACAACAGCCGCTACCACCAGCACCTCCTCCACAGCCGCAGCCACCAGCACCTCCTCCATCACAACAGCCGCTACCACCAGCACCTCCTCCATCACAACAGCTGCTACCACCAGCACCTCCTCCACAGCCGCAGCCACCAGCACCTCCTCCATCACAACAGCCGCTACCACCAGCACCTCCTCCACAGCCGCAGCCACCAGCACCTCCTCCATCACAACAGCCGCTACCACCAGCACCTCCTCCATCACAACAGCTGCTACCACCAGCACCTCTTCCATCACAGCCGCCACAATCAGCACCTCCTCCTCCACAGCCGCCACCACCAGCACCTCCTCTTCCACAGCCGTCGCCACCTCCTCCATTACAACAGCCGCCACCACCAGCACCTCCTCCTCCACAGCCGCCACAATCAGCACCTCCTCCATCACAACAGCCGCCACCACCAGCACCTCCTCCTCCACAGCCGCCACAATCAGCACCTCCTCCTCCACAGCCGCAGCCCCCTCCAGTCCCAGCTCCCGTCTGCTGTCTCATCATGGTGCCGTCACCTATATATTTCGGAGTCGCTCCTCCGCCCCTGTCTGGTCGGGGAGGTGTTCTGTCAGTCCTCTGTCTTCTCATTACACAGTGACTCCTTGATATTATCACCGTGATTCTCACACACGAGGTGAATCAGGAGAGAAGGTAACGGCGCCTGCTCCTCCGCACTCTCCATTATCCTGTACCTGACGCTCCACCACAGAAGACTGAAGGAGGGAACACAGATCTGAGGAACAATCTGCACAAAACTGGTACGTGCTGGTCTACACGGGCCCCAACAACCAATCACAGTGCAGCTTTTATTTTATCACAGCTGTTAAAAAGGATATAAACTGTACTCTGAGTGGTTGTTATCTAGGCCTCATGCAAGTCTTGCCTAGATACCCATAGCAACCAATCACAGCGCAGCCTTCATTCATTTGGCAGCTGTGGTAAAATGAAAGCTGCCCTGTGATTGGTTGCTATTGGCAACAGACGTTTTTCTTTTGGCAGATTTGATCGATTAGGCGCAATGTGTCCGGGGCTGGAGGGGAGGAGAGCCCCCCCGTGTCAGACTCGGCCCCTCACAGGTCAGACTCCTTCCTCCTCAGCATCGATCATTCATTGCGGTAACATCTAATAATCCACAGGCACAGAACGACGACCTCCGGAGCTGCGAGGGTTAATGATCTCATCCTCATCATCTCTATACTGACACACTGTACCAAAGCATCAGCTGTGTGAGCACAACCAGGCCAGGGTGACTGTCTCAGCCTCTGGCAATATGAAACAAATGACGTCTTCCATTCACTGAGGGCAAGCAGAGATCCTGAGACCGGTGGGAGACGCGGAAACACCAAGTGCATTAGAGGGTGACATAAAGGAATCCTGTGCGGCGCCCCGACCTGCGGCCTCGCCGATCTCTGGGCGCGGTCACCGCCACAGCGGGATCTGGGGACTGTCAGCGAAGGGTTAATGCGGCAGGTTGTGCGAGGACAGCGAGCGTCCATCACGGCCGTGACGTGAGCTGTGACAGGACAAGACCTCATTGTGCCGCTCCTGACTGCCGTCCAGTTCCCACTCACACAAATAGCCGACTTCTGACTCCATCAGATAAAAGCACCAGCGGCGCACAGACGGCGGAGTGTCCCCGCGTCCCCGAGCCGCCTCTTGTGTGCCAACTTAATATTCTGCTCAGACGACTCCGGCCCTCACAGCAGTAACTAGGAGACGGGCCCCAATGGCCGCCACCGGGGCTCAGCCCCACCGGGTGTCAGTCCTTGCATCGTATTCAGCAATAATAACAAAAATTAGCACCCGGTACATCAACAGTACTGACCGCCATGACCCAGGTCCCAGTACATCAACGGTACTGACCGCCATGACCTAGCACCAGCACATCAACAGTACTGACCGCCATGACCCAGCTCCCAGTACATCAACGGTACTGACCGCCATGACCCAGCTCCCAGTACATCAACGGTACTGACCGCCATGACCCAGCTCCCAGTACATCAACGGTACTGACCGCCATGTCCCAGCACCAGCACTGACCGCCATGACCCAGCTCCCAGTACATCAACAGCACTGACCGCCATGACCCAGCTCCCAGTACATCAACGGTACTGACCGCCATGACCCAGCTCCCAGTACATCAACGGTACTGACCGCCATGACCCAGCTCACAGTACATCAACAGCACTGACCGCCACGTCCCAGCACATCAACATTACTGACCGCCATGACCCAGCTCCCAGTACATCAACGGTACTGACCGCCATGACCCAGCTCCCAGTACATCAACGGTACTGACCGCCACGTCCCAGCACATCAACATTACTGACCGCCATGTCCCAGCACCAGCACTGACCGCCATGACCCAGCTCCCAGTACATCAACAGCACTGACCGCCATGTCCCAGCACCAGCACTGACCGCCATGACCCAGCTCCCAGTACATCAACAGCACTGACCGCCATGACCCAGCTCCCAGTACATCAACGGTACTGACCGCCACGTCCCAGCACATCAACATTACTGACCGCCATGTCCCAGCACCAGCACTGACCGCCATGACCCAGCTCCCAGTACATCAACAGCACTGACCGCCATGACCCAGCTCCCAGTACATCAACGGTACTGACCGCCATGACCCAGCTCCCAGTACATCAACAGCACTGACCGCCATGACCCAGCTCCCAGTACATCAACAGCACTGACCGCCATGACCCAGCTCCCAGTACATCAACATTACTGACCGCCACGTCCCAGCACATCAACATTACTGACCGCCATGACCCAGCTCCCAGTACATCAACAGCACTGACCGCCATGACCCAGCTCCCAGTACATCAACGGTACTGACCGCCATGACCCAGCTCCCAGTACATCAACAGCACTGACCGCCATGACCCAGCTCCCAGTACATCAACGGTACTGACCGCCACGTCCCAGCACATCAACATTACTGACCGCCATGTCCCAGCACCAGCACTGACCGCCATGACCCAGCTCCCAGTACATCAACAGCACTGACCGCCATGACCCAGCTCCCAGTACATCAACGGTACTGACCGCCATGACCCAGCTCCCAGTACATCAACAGTACTGACCGCCATGATCCAGCTCCCAGTACATCAACAGCACTGACCGCCATGACCCAGCTCCCAGTACATCAACAGCACTGACCGCCATGACCCAGCTCCCAGTACATCAACAGCACTGACCGCCACGTCCCAGCACCAGCACATCAACATTACTGACCGCCATGACCCAGCTCCCAGTACATCAACGGTACTGACCGCCACGTCCCAGCACCAGCACATCAACATTACTGACCGCCATGACCCAGCACCCGGTACATCAACAGTACTGACCGCCATGACCCAGCTCCCAGTACATCAACAGCACTGACCGCCACGTCCCAGCACCAGCACATCAACATTACTGACCGCCATGACCCAGCACCCGGTACATCAACAGTACTGACCGCCATGACCCAGCTCCCAGTACATCAACGGTACTGACCGCCATGACCTAGCACCAGCACATCAACAGTACTGACCGCCATGACCCAGCTCCCAGTACATCAACGGTACTGACCGCCATGACCCAGCTCCCAGTACATCAACGGTACTGACCGCCATGACCCAGCTCCCAGTACATCAACGGTACTGACCGCCATGTCCCAGCACCAGCACTGACCGCCATGACCCAGCTCCCAGTACATCAACAGCACTGACCGCCATGACCCAGCTCCCAGTACATCAACGGTACTGACCGCCACGTCCCAGCACATCAACATTACTGACCGCCATGTTCCAGCACCAGCACTGACCGCCATGACCCAGCTCCCAGTACATCAACGGTACTGACCGCCATGACCCAGCTCCCAGTACATCAACAGCACTGACCGCCATGACCCAGCTCCCAGTACATCAACAGCACTGACCGCCATGACCCAGCTCCCAGTACATCAACATTACTGACCGCCACGTCCCAGCACATCAACATTACTGACCGCCATGACCCAGCTCCCAGTACATCAACAGCACTGACCGCCATGACCCAGCTCCCAGTACATCAACGGTACTGACCGCCATGACCCAGCTCCCAGTACATCAACGGTACTGACCGCCATGACCCAGCTCCCAGTACATCAACGGTACTGACCGCCATGACCCAGCTCCCAGTACATCAACGGTACTGACCGCCATGACCCAGCTCCCAGTACATCAACGGTACTGACCGCCATGACCCAGCTCCCAGTACATCAACGGTACTGACCGCCATGACCCAGCTCCCAGTACATCAACAGTACTGACCGCCATGACCCAGCTCCCAGTACATCAACAGCACTGACCGCCATGACCCAGCTCCCAGTACATCAACAGCACTGACCGCCACGTCCCAGCACCAGCACATCAACATTACTGACTGCCACGTCCCAGCACCAGCACATCAACATTACTGACTGCCATGACCCAGCTCCCAGTACATCAACAGCACTGACCGCCATGACCCAGCTCCCAGTACATCAACGGTACTGACCGCCACGTCCCAGCACATCAACATTACTGACCGCCATGACCCAGCTCCCAGTACATCAACAGCACTGACCGCCATGACCCAGCTCCCAGTACATCAACGGTACTGACCGCCATGACCCAGCTCCCAGTACATCAACGGTACTGACCGCCATGACCCAGCTCCCAGTACATCAACGGTACTGACCATGACCCAGCTCCCAGTACATCAACGGTACTGACCGCCATGACCCAGCTCCCAGTACATCAACGGTACTGACCGCCATGACCCAGCTCCCAGTACATCAACGGTACTGACCGCCATGACCCAGCTCCCAGTACATCAACAGTACTGACCGCCATGATCCAGCTCCCAGTACATCAACAGCACTGACCGCCATGACCCAGCTCCCAGTACATCAACAGCACTGACCGCCACGTCCCAGCACCAGCACATCAACATTACTGACTGCCATGACCCAGCTCCCAGTACATCAACGGTACTGACCGCCATGTCCCAGCACCAGCACTGACCGTCATGACCCAGCTCCCAGTACATCAACAGTACTGACCGCCATGTCCCAGCACCAGCACTGACCATCATGACCCAGCACCAGCAATGACCGCCATGACACAGTTCCCAGTACATCAACAGTACTGACCGCCATGTCCCAGCACCGACAGTCATGACCCAGCTCCCGGAACAACACCGGTACTGACCATCATGGCCCAGCTCCCAGTACATCAATAATACTGACCTCCATGACCCAGCTCCCAGTACATCAACCGCACTGACCGCCATGACCCAGCTCCCAGTACATCAACAGCACTGACCGCCATGACCCAGCTCCCAGTACATCAACAGTACTGACCGCCACGTCCCAGCACATCAACATTACTGACCGCCATGATCCAGCTCCCAGTACATCAACAGCACTGACCGCCATGACCCAGCTCCCAGTACATCAACAGTACTGACCGCCACGTCCCAGCACATCAACAGTACTGACCTCCATGACCCAGCTCCCAGTACATCAACGGTACTGACCGCCATGTCCCAGCACCAGCACTGACCGTCATGACCCAGCTCCCAGTACATCAACAGTACTGACCGCCATGTCCCAGCACCAGCACTGACCATCATGACCCAGCACCAGCAATGACCGCCATGACACAGTTCCCAGTACATCAACAGTACTGACCGCCATGTCCCAGCACCGACAGTCATGACCCAACTCCCGGAACAACACCGGTACTGACCATCATGGCCCAGCTCCCAGAACATCAATAATACTGACCTCCATGACCCAGCTCCCAGTACATCAACCGCACTGACCGCCATGACCCAGCTCCCAGTACATCAACCGCACTGACCGCCATGACCCAGCTCCCAGTACATCAACAGCACTGACCGCCATGACCCAGCTCCCAGTACATCAACAGCACTGACCGCCATGACCCAGCTCCCAGTACATCAACAGCACTGACCGCCATGACCCAGCTCCCAGTACATCAACAGCACTGACCGCCATGACCCAGCTCCCAGTACATCAACAGTACTGACCGCCACGTCCCAGCACATCAACAGTACTGACCTCCATGATCCAGCTCCCAGTACATCAACAGCACTGACCGCCAGAACTCAGCACCTAAAAGCCCTGTAATATCCACAGGGGGAGCAACGTCTGTAATAATCTATAGGGGGGTGATGTACATCATATTCTATAGGGGAAGTGACCTAATATTTTATTGGGGTAATAGCGTATATAGAAATCTATAGGGGAGTGACAATATTCTATAGGAAGAGTGACATATAATCTATAGGGCAGCATTGTGTATAATACTCTATAAGGCGAGCGGCATATAGTATTTTATAGGGGCGTGACTTATATAATACTCTACAGGGGAGGCGACATGTACACACGTGGTCAAAATTGTTGGTACCCCTTAATGAAAGAAAAGCCCACAATGGTCACAGAAATAACTTGAATCTGACAATAGTAATAATAAATTAAAAATCTATGAAAATGAACAGATGAAGGTCAGACATTGCTTCTCTGCTTCCACAGAATTTTTTTAAAAATTAACCTCATGAAATCGTCCTGGACAGAAATGATGGTTCTTCTTCTTAAGTTAATATTTTGTTGAACCTTTTGAGGCGATCACTGCAATCAGACGATTCCTGTAACTGTCAATGAGACTTCTGCGCCTCTCGACAGGTATTTTGGAGACTCCTCATGAGTAAACTGCTCCAGTTGTCTCGTGGTTGAAGGTTGCCTTTTCCAGAATGTTTCAGCTCTTTCCAAAGATGCTCCATAGGATTTAGGTCAGGGCTCATAGAAGCCACTTCAGAATAGTCCAATGTTTTCCTCTTAGCCATTCGTGGGTGTTTTTAGCTGTGTGTTTTGGGTCATTATTCTGTTACAAGACCCATGACCTGCGACTGAGACCAAGCTTTCTGACACTGGGCAACACATTTCTCTCTAGAATCTCTTGATAGTCTTGAGATTTCATTGTACCCTGCCAGATTCAAGACACCCTGTGCCAGATGCAGCAAAGCAGCCCCAGAACACAACATAGCCTCCACCATGTTTCACAGTAGGGACAGTGTTCTTTTCTTGATATGCTTTATTTTTCAGTCTGTGAACATAGAGCTGATGTGCCTTGCCAAAAACTTCCATTTTTGTCTCATCTGTCCATAGGACATTCTCCCAGAGGCTTTGTGGCTTGTCAACATGTAGTTTGGCAAATTCTAGTCTGGCTTTTTTATGATTTTCTTTTTCCCAACAATGGTGTTCTCCTTGGTCGTTTCCCATGAAGTCCATTTTGGATCAAACAACGACGGATGGTGCAATCTGACACTGATGTTCCTCGAGCTTGAAGTTCACCTTTAATCTCTTTAGAAGTTATCCTGGGCTCTTTTGTTACCATTCGTATTATCCGTCTCTTTGATTTATCATCAATTTTCCTCCTGCGGCCACGTCCAGCGATGTTGGCTACAGTCCCATGGATCTTACATTTCTGAATAATATGTGCACCTGTAGTCACAGGAACATCAAGCTGCTTGGAGATGATCCTATAACCTTTACCTTTAACATGCTTGTCTATAATTTTCTTTCTAATCTCCTGAGACAACTCTTTCCTTTGCTTCCTCTGGTCCATGTTGAGTGTGGTACACACCATGTTACCAAACAGCACAGTGAGTATCTGTAACCCTATATACAGGCACAGTGAGTATCTGTAGCTCTATATACAGCACAGTGAGTATCTGTAGCTCTATATACAGCACAGTGAGTATCTGTAGCCCTATATACAGCACAGTGAGTATCTGTAGCTCTATATACAGGCACAGTGAGTATCTGTAGCCCTATATACAGGCACAGTGAGTATCTGTAGCTCTATATACAGCACAGTGAGTATCTGTAGCTCTATATACAGGCACAGTGAGTATCTGTAGCTCTATATACAGGCACAGTGAGTATCTGTAGCTCTATATACAGCACAGTGAGTATCTGTAGCCCTATATACAGGCACAGTGAGTATCTGTAGCCCTATATACAGGCACAGTGAGTATCTGTAGTCCTATACAGAGCACAGTGAGTATCTGTAGCTCTATATACAGGCACAGTGAGTATCTGTAGTCCTATACAGAGCACAGTGAGTATCTGTAGCTCTATATACAGGCACAGTGAGTATCTGTAGCTCTATATACAGCACAGTGAGTATCTGTAGCCCTATATACAGGCACAGTGAGTATCTGTAGCTCTATATACAGCACAGTGAGTATCTGTAGCCCTATATACAGGCACAGTGAGTATCTGTAGCCCTATATACAGCACAGTGAGTATCTGTAGCTCTATATACAGGCACAGTGAGTATCTGTAGCTCTATATACAGGCACAGTGAGTATCTGTAGCTCTATATACAGGCACAGTGAGTATCTGTAGCTCTATATACAGCACAGTGAGTATCTGTAGCCCTATATACAGGCACAGTGAGTATCTGTAGCTCTATATACAGGCACAGTGAGTATCTGTAGCTCTATATACAGGCACAGTGAGTATCTGTAGCTCTATATACAGGCACAGTGAGTATCTGTAGCTCTATATACAGCACAGTGAGTATCTGTAGCCCTATATACAGGCACAGTGAGTATCTGTAGCCCTATATACAGGCACAGTGAGTATCTGTACCTCTATATACAGGCACAGTGAGTATCTGTAGCCCTATATACAGGCACAGTGAGTATCTGTAGCCCTATATACAGGCACAGTGAGTATCTGTAGCCCTATATACAGGCACAGTGAGTATCTGTAGCTCTATATACAGGCACAGTGAGTATCTGTAGCCCTATATACAGGCACAGTGAGTATCTGTAGCCCTATATACAGGCACAGTGAGTATCTGTAGCTCTATATACAGGCACAGTGAGTATCTGTAGCTCTATATACAGGCACAGTGAGTATCTGTAGCTCTATATACAGCACAGTGAGTATCTGTAGCCCTATATACAGCACAGTGAGTATCTGTAGCCCTATATACAGCACAGTGAGTATCTGTAGCTCTATATACAGGCACAGTGAGTATCTGTAGCCCTATATACAGGCACAGTGAGTATCTGTAGCTCTATATACAGGCACAGTGAGTATCTGTAGCTCTATATACAGGCACAGTGAGTATCTGTAGCTCTATATACAGCACAGTGAGTATCTGTAGCCCTATATACAGGCACAGTGAGTATCTGTAGCCCTATATACAGCACAGTGAGTATCTGTAGCCCTATATACAGCACAGTGAGTATCTGTAGCCCTATATACAGCACAGTGAGTATCTGTAGCCCTATATACAGCACAGTGAGTATCTGTAGCTCTATATACAGCACAGTGAGTATCTGTAGCCCTATATACAGCACAGTGAGTATCTGTAGCCCTATATACAGCACAGTGAGTATCTGTAGCTCTATATACAGGCACAGTGAGTATCTGTAGCCCTATATACAGGCACAGTGAGTATCTGTAGCTCTATATACAGGCACAGTGAGTATCTGTAGCTCTATATACAGGCACAGTGAGTATCTGTAGCCCTATATACAGGCACAGTGAGTATCTGTAGCTCTATATACAGGCACAGTGAGTATCTGTAGCTCTATATACAGCACAGTGAGTATCTGTAGCTCTATATACAGCACAGTGAGTATCTGTAGCTCTATATACAGCACAGTGAGTATCTGTAGCCCTATATACAGGCACAGTGAGTATCTGTAGCCCTATATACAGCACAGTGAGTATCTGTAGCCCTATATACAGGCACAGTGAGTATCTGTAGCTCTATATACAGCACAGTGAGTATCTGTAGCCCTATATACAGCACAGTGAGTATCTGTAGTCCTATATACAGCACAGTGAGTATCTGTAGCCCTATATACAGCACAGTGAGTATCTGTAGCTCTATATACAGCACAGTGAGTATCTGTAGCCCTATATACAGGCACAGTGAGTATCTGTAGCTCTATATACAGCACAGTGAGTATCTGTAGCTCTATATACAGGCACAGTGAGTATCTGTAGCTCTATATACAGCACAGTGAGTATCTGTAGCTCTATATACAGCACAGTGAGTATCTGTAGTCCTATATACAGCACAGTGAGTATCTGTAGCCCTATATACAGCACAGTGAGTATCTGTAGTCCTATATACAGGCACAGTGAGTATCTGTAGTCCTATATACAGGCACAGTGAGTATCTGTAGCTCTATATACAGCACAGTGAGTATCTGTAGCTCTATATACAGGCACAGTGAGTATCTGTAGCTCTATATACAGGCACAGTGAGTATCTGTAGCTCTATATACAGGCACAGTGAGTATCTGTAGCTCTATATACAGGCACAGTGAGTATCTGTAGCCCTATATACAGGCACAGTGAGTATCTGTAGCCCTATATACAGGCACAGTGAGTATCTGTAGCTCTATATACAGGCACAGTGAGTATCTGTAGCCCTATATACAGCACAGTGAGTATCTGTAGCTCTATATACAGGCACAGTGAGTATCTGTAGTCCTATATACAGGCACAGTGAGTATCTGTAGTCCTATATACAGGCACAGTGAGTATCTGTAGTCCTATATACAGGCACAGTGAGTATCTGTAGTCCTATATACAGGCACAGTGAGTATCTGTAGTCCTATATACAGGCACAGTGAGTATCTGTAGTCCTATATACAGGCACAGTGAGTATCTGTAGCTCTATATACAGCACAGTGAGTATCTGTAGCTCTATATACAGCACAGTGAGTATCTGTAGCTCTATATACAGCACAGTGAGTATCTGTAGCTCTATATACAGCACAGTGAGTATCTGTAGCCCTATATACAGGCACAGTGAGTATCTGTAGCTCTATATACAGGCACAGTGAGTATCTGTAGCTCTATATACAGCACAGTGAGTATCTGTAGCTCTATATACAGCACAGTGAGTATCTGTAGCTCTATATACAGCACAGTGAGTATCTGTAGCTCTATATACAGCACAGTGAGTATCTGTAGCTCTATATACAGCACAGTGAGTATCTGTAGCCCTATATACAGGCACAGTGAGTATCTGTAGTCCTATATACAGCACAGTGAGTATCTGTAGCTCTATATACAGCACAGTGAGTATCTGTAGTCCTATATACAGGCACAGTGAGTATCTGTAGCTCTATATACAGCACAGTGAGTATCTGTAGCTCTATATACAGCACAGTGAGTATCTGTAGCTCTATATACAGCACAGTGAGTATCTGTAGCTCTATATACAGCACAGTGAGTATCTGTAGCCCTATATACAGCACAGTGAGTATCTGTAGTCCTATATACAGCACAGTGAGTATCTGTAGCTCTATATACAGGCACAGTGAGTATCTGTAGCTCTATATACAGGCACAGTGAGTATCTGTAGCTCTATATACAGCACAGTGAGTATCTGTAGCTCTATATACAGCACAGTGAGTATCTGTAGCCCTATATACAGCACAGTGAGTATCTGTAGCTCTATATACAGCACAGTGAGTATCTGTAACCCTATATACAGGCACAGTGAGTATCTGTAGCTCTATATACAGGCACAGTGAGTATCTGTAGCTCTATATACAGCACAGTGAGTATCTGTAGCCCTATATACAGCACAGTGAGTATCTGTAGCCCTATATACAGCACAGTGAGTATCTGTAGCTCTATATACAGCACAGTGAGTATCTGTAGCCCTATATACAGCACAGTGAGTATCTGTAGTCCTATATACAGCACAGTGAGTATCTGTAGCCCTATATACAGGCACAGTGAGTATCTGTAGCTCTATATACAGCACAGTGAGTATCTGTAGCTCTATATACAGGCACAGTGAGTATCTGTAGCTCTATATACAGCACAGTGAGTATCTGTAGCTCTATATACAGGCACAGTGAGTATCTGTAGCTCTATATACAGCACAGTGAGTATCTGTAGCCCTATATACAGCACAGTGAGTATCTGTAGTCCTATATACAGCACAGTGAGTATCTGTAGCCCTATATACAGCACAGTGAGTATCTGTAGCTCTATATACAGCACAGTGAGTATCTGTAGCTCTATATACAGCACAGTGAGTATCTGTAGCTCTATATACAGCACAGTGAGTATCTGTAGCTCTATATACAGGCACAGTGAGTATCTGTAGCTCTATATACAGCACAGTGAGTATCTGTAGCTCTATATACAGCACAGTGAGTATCTGTAGCTCTATATACAGCACAGTGAGTATCTGTAGCCCTATATACAGCACAGTGAGTATCTGTAGCTCTATATACAGCACAGTGAGTATCTGTAGCCCTATATACAGCACAGTGAGTATCTGTAGTCCTATATACAGCACAGTGAGTATCTGTAGCCCTATATACAGGCACAGTGAGTATCTGTAGCTCTATATACAGGCACAGTGAGTATCTGTAGCTCTATATACAGCACAGTGAGTATCTGTAGCTCTATATACAGGCACAGTGAGTATCTGTAGCCCTATATACAGGCACAGTGAGTATCTGTAGCTCTATATACAGCACAGTGAGTATCTGTAGCTCTATATACAGCACAGTGAGTATCTGTAGTCCTATATACAGCACAGTGAGTATCTGTAGTCCTATATACAGGCACAGTGAGTATCTGTAGCCCTATATACAGGCACAGTGAGTATCTGTAGCCCTATATACAGGCACAGTGAGTATCTGTAGCCCTATATACAGGCACAGTGAGTATCTGTAGCTCTATATACAGCACAGTGAGTATCTGTAGCTCTATATACAGCACAGTGAGTATCTGTAGTCCTATATACAGCACAGTGAGTATCTGTAGCTCTATATACAGCACAGTGAGTATCTGTAGCCCTATATACAGCACAGTGAGTATCTGTAGCTCTATATACAGGCACAGTGAGTATCTGTAGCTCTATATACAGGCACAGTGAGTATCTGTAGCCCTATATACAGCACAGTGAGTATCTGTAGCCCTATATACAGCACAGTGAGTATCTGTAGCCCTATATACAGGCACAGTGAGTATCTGTAGCTCTATATACAGCACAGTGAGTATCTGTAGCCCTATATACAGCACAGTGAGTATCTGTAGCCCTATATACAGGCACAGTGAGTATCTGTAGCTCTATATACAGCACAGTGAGTATCTGTAGTCCTATATACAGCACAGTGAGTATCTGTAGCTCTATATACAGGCACAGTGAGTATCTGTAGCTCTATATACAGGCACAGTGAGTATCTGTAGCTCTATATACAGCACAGTGAGTATCTGTAGCCCTATATACAGCACAGTGAGTATCTGTAGTCCTATATACAGGCACAGTGAGTATCTGTAGCTCTATATACAGCACAGTGAGTATCTGTAGTCCTATATACAGGCACAGTGAGTATCTGTAGCCCTATATACAGGCACAGTGAGTATCTGTAGCTCTATATACAGCACAGTGAGTATCTGTAGTCCTATATACAGCACAGTGAGTATCTGTAGCTCTATATACAGCACAGTGAGTATCTGTAGCTCTATATACAGCACAGTGAGTATCTGTAGCTCTATATACAGCACAGTGAGTATCTGTAGCTCTATATACAGCACAGTGACTGATTACAAGATTGTAGACCCCTGTGATGATAATTACTGGACACAACTTGATTTATCATGTCCCTTTTGTCACATTATTTTCAGGGGTCCCGTCATTTCTGTCCAGGCCGATTTCATCAGTTTATTTATTTTTTTTAATTCTGTGGAAGCAGAAAAGCAATGTCTGACTTTCATTTGTTCATTTTCATAGATTTTTAATTTATTATTACTTTTGTCAGATTCAACTTATTTCTGTGACCATTGTGGGCTTTTCTTTCATTAAACGAGGGGCACCAACAATTCTGACCACGTGTGTATATAATATTATATAAGGGGGAGTGTTGTACATAATATTCTATAGCAGGAGCGACATATATAATACTCTATAGCGGAAGGGGAGTGTTGTATATAATATTCTATAGGGGGAGTGACATGTAGAATATTTTACAAGGGCGACGTATAAAGAATTCTATAGGGGGGACTGTTGTATATAATATTCTATAGCGACATATATAATACTCTGTAGGGGAAGTGAGGTGTATATAATATTCTATAGGTGGAGACAAACAATATTCTATAGGGGAAGCGCCGTGTATATATTCTATAGGGGATGTGACGTGTATATATTCTATAGGGGAAGCGCCATGTATATATTCTATAGGGGATGTGACGTGTATATATTCTATAGGGGAAGCGCCGTGTATATATTCTATAGGGGATGTGACGTGTATACATTCTATAGGGGAAGCGCCGTGTATATATTCTATAGGGGAAGCGCCGTGTATATATTCTATAGGGGAAGCGCCGTGTATATATTCTATAGGGCAGAGGTCCCCAACCGCCGGTCCGCGGACCAGGACCGGGCCGTTGGGGTTTTTCAGCCGGTCCGCGGGGAGAGGGGGCCCCTCCAGCCTCCAGCAGGGCCGCCATCAGGGCATGACTGCCCTGACTCCAGTATGGGGCCCGGCCGGTAGGAGCCCCCTCGGAGCCCCCCTCTTGTGCGTCTCTCTCCTCATGGGGCCCCCGGCCGCATGCTAAGCGCCGGGTCCGGGACATCTTAGCGCTGCGCTGCTGCGGCAGCACCTTCATGATTCCCCTGACTTCCGGTCATGTGACGGCGCCATCACATGGCCGGAAGTCAGGAGAACCTGGTGTCAGCGATTTGGACGAGCGCCAGGATTCTGGGGGTAAGTATAACTAGTTTTATTTTTTTTTAAATACAATTAACTAGGAGTGGGGGGAATGGGAGATGCACATGGGGGGAGGGGAGAGATGAGAGATGCACATGGGGGAGGAGAGAGATGAGAGATCCACATGGGGGGGGAGGGGAGAGATGAGAGATCCACATGGGGGGGGAGGGGAGAGATGAGAGATGCACATGGGAGGGAGGGGAGAGATGAGAGATGCACATGGGGGGAGGGGAGAGATGAGAGATGCACGGGGGTGAGAGATGCACGGGGGGGGATGAGAGATGCACGGGGGGTGGATGAGAGATGCACGGGGGGTGGATGAGAGATGCACGGGGGGTGGATGAGAGATGCACGGGGGGTGGATGAGAGATGCACGGGGGGTGGATGAGAGATGCACGGGGGGTGGATGAGAGATGCACGGGGGGTGGATGAGAGATGCACGGGGGGTGGATGAGAGATGCACGGGGGGTGGATGAGAGATGCACGGGGGGGGGATGAGAGATGCACGGGGGGTGGATGAGAGATGCACGGGGGGGGGATGAGAGATGCACGGGGGGGGGATGAGAGATGCACGGGGGGGGGATGAGAGATGCACGGGGGGTGGATGAGAGATGCACGGGGGGGGATGAGAGATGCACGGGGGGTGGATGAGAGATGCACGGGGGGTGGATGAGAGATGCACGGGGGGTGGATGAGAGATGCACGGGGGGTGGATGAGAGATGCACGGGGGGGGGATGAGAGATGCACGGGGGGGGGATGAGAGATGCACGGGGGGGGGATGAGAGATGCACGGGGGGGGGATGAGAGATGCACGGGGGGGGGATGAGAGATGCACGGGGGGGGGATGAGAGATGCACGGGGGGGGGGATGAGAGATGCACGGGGGGGGGATGAGAGATGCACGGGGGGGGGATGAGAGATGCACGGGGGGTGGATGAGAGATGCACGGGGGGGGGGATGAGAGATGCACGGGGGGGGGATGAGAGATGCACGGGGGGGGGGATGAGAGATGCACGGGGGGGGGGATGAGAGATGCACGGGGGGGGGGATGAGAGATGCACGGGGGGGGGATGAGAGATGCACGGGGGGGGGATGAGAGATGCACGGGGGGTGGATGAGAGATGCACGGGGGGGGATGAGAGATGCACGGGGGGTGGATGAGAGATGCACGGGGGGTGGATGAGAGATGCACGGGGGGTGGATGAGAGATGCACGGGGGGTGGATGAGAGATGCACGGGGGGTGGATGAGAGATGCACGGGGGGTGGATGAGAGATGCACGGGGGGTGGATGAGAGATGCACGGGGGGTGGATGAGAGATGCACGGGGGGGGGGATGAGAGATGCACGGGGGGGGGGATGAGAGATGCACGGGGGGGGGGATGAGAGATGCACGGGGGGGGGGATGAGAGATGCACGGGGGGGGGGATGAGAGATGCACGGGGGGGGGGATGAGAGATGCACGGGGGGGGGATGAGAGATGCACGGGGGGGGATGAGAGATGCACGGGGGGGGTGAGAGATGCACGGGGGGGTGAGAGATGCACGGGGGGGTGAGAGATGCACGGGGGGGGATGAGAGATGCACGGGGGGGGATGAGAGATGCACGGGGGGGATGAGAGATGCACGGGGGGGGGATGAGAGATGCACGGGGGGGATGAGAGATGCACGGGGGGGATGAGAGATGCACGGGGGGGATGAGAGATGCACGGGGGGGATGAGAGATGCACGGGGGGTGAGAGATGCACGGGGGGTGAGAGATGCACGGGGGGTGAGAGATGCACGGGGGGTGAGAGATGCACGGGGGGTGAGAGATGCACGGGGGGTGAGAGATGCACGGGGGGTGAGAGATGCACATGGGGGGGTTATGTTTACATAACTTTGTTGCCTTATGAAGGGCGGGGGGGGCCCCCAAAAATTTCTTGCACAGGGGCCCACTACAGTCTGTGTCCGCCCCTGGGATGAAGTAAATGCAGCTGAACAGCAGCTGTCAGGACAGCTGCCCTGTCCTGCTGCAGGGCGTGATGGGGCCTCAGTGATGCGGCTCCTGGCACAGCACATTATGTGGGGCTCCTGGCATAGCACCTGGCGGGGACCTGGTCTACACTATATGATAAGTATGCACTAAACTCCAAATCCCTCCATTACCCCGCCCCCATATGACCAAAGCCCCGCCCACCCCACCCCCTCCTTGCTGGGCCATGGAAAAATGATCTTGCTTCAAGCCGGTCCCTGGTGCAAAAAAGGTTGGGGACCACTGCTATAGGGGATGTGACGTGTATATATTCTATAGGGGGGACTGTTGTATATAATATTCTATAAGGGGAGCGACATATATAATACTCTGTAGGGGAAGTGAGGTGTATATAATATTCTATAGGTGGAGACAAACAATATTCTATAGGGGAAGCGCCGTGTATATATTCTATAGGGGAAGCGCCGTGTATATATTCTATAGGGGAAGCGCCGTGTATATATTCTATAGGGGGGACTGTTGTATATAATATTCTATAAGGGGAGCGACATATATAATACTCTGTAGGGGAAGTGAGGTGTATATAATATTCTATAGGTGGAGACAAACAATATTCTATAGGGGAAGCGCCGTGTATATATTCTATAGGGGATGTGACGTGTATATATTCTATAGGGGAAGCGCCGTGTATATATTCTATAGGGGAAGCGCCGTGTATATATTCTATAGGGGAAGTGACATGTATATATTCTATAGGGGAAGCGCCGTGTATATATTCTATAGGGGGGACTGTTGTATATAATATTCTATAAGGGGAGCGACATATATAATACTCTGTAGGGGAAGTGAGGTGTATATAATATTCTATAGGTGGAGACAAACAATATTCTATAGGGGAAGCGCCGTGTATATATTCTATAGGGGATGTGACGTGTATATATTCTATAGGGGAAGTGCCGTGTATATATTCTATAGGGGAAGCGCCGTGTATATATTCTATAGGGGGACTGTTGTATATAATATTCTATAAGGGGAGCGACATATATAATACTCTGTAGGGGAAGTGAGGTGTATATAATATTCTATAGGTGGAGACAAACACAATATTCTATAGGGGAAGCGCCGTGTATATATTCTATAGGGGAAGCGCCGTGTATATATTCTATAGGGGATGTGACGTGTATATATTCTATAGGGGATGCGCCGTGTATATATTCTATAGGGGATGCGCCGTGTATATATTCTATAGGGGAAGCGCCGTGTATATATTCTATAGGGGAAGCGCCGTGTATATATTCTATAGGGGAAGCGCCGTGTATATATTCTATAGGGGAAGCGCCGTGTATATATTCTATAGGGGAAGCGCCGTGTATATATTCTATAGGGGATGCGCCGTGTATATATTCTATAGGGGATGCGCCGTGTATATATTCTATAGGGGAAGCGCCGTGTATATATTCTATAGGGGAAGCGCCGTGTATATATTCTATAGGGGAAGCGCCATGTATATATTCTATAGGGGATGTGACGTGTATATATATTCTATAGGGGGGACTGTTGTATATAATATTCTATAAGGGGAGCGACATATATAATACTCTGTAGGGGAAGTGAGGTGTATATAATATTCTATAGGTGGAGACAAACAATATTCTATAGGGGAAGTGACATGTATATATTCTATAGGGGAAGCGACGTGTATATATTCTATAGGGGTAGCAGATCTGGATGCACATAAACCGGTTTAGAGATGGGTGTAAGTCTGGTACGCTGGAGACCACCTGTCAGAGGAGGTGCTTGAAGCTGGATGCCACAGTGTGGTGGGAGGGATTGATGGGAGCAGACTGAATGGGGGGGTTTGTGGGACCTCTGGATCTTGCTATACTGCCTCAGTGTAATTTCTGTGGGAAAGCTTTGACTGTCATTATACTGGTAATGGGGGCTCTGGGTGTAACTAAGGTGAGGGGGCTCGCGGCTGCCTGGGGCTCGCAAGGTCAGGAAGGTTGGGGGACCACTGCTCTAGACGGTGGCGAGGAGACAGAAGATGGCAGACTTCGCTCATTCTGCGGCAGAGCCTCCAGACCTGCTCGTCCTCCGCGACCTCCTGGATGACACTATTAACCCTGCGGTGCAGGAGCACAGGCCACACGTCACGGAGCTCCAGGGGGGTAAAGCCCCATACATTACTTTTTTCCCCCGGGTGGTAAAACGAACACAAGGTCACCGGAAGATGGCGAAATGTCAATGTAAACGTGTGAGGAAACATTTCCAGAGTCCTGCACAAAACATCCCCAACCACAAGTGGTTAACCGGGAGGGGAAAATCATAGGACGACTAGATCCAAGTGCACAGCGAGGAAGCTGAGCCGTCCGGGCCGAGCCAGCCCATCCGGGCCAGACCTAAAAAAAGAAAGCCGCCGGCAGCTCCTGCGGAGGAGCGCGGCCCCGGGGAGTGACATCACCGCTCCCACGTTATGTCTGTGCCCAGAGCACGTGGAGCGCAGATAACAACAGTGTCACAGGCTGCAAATGGCGCAAATCCTGCCAAATCCATCGCAATGTCACATGGCGCCGGGACACACACTGAAGATGTCACCGCTATCCCGTGTCTGCAGCATCAGGTTTACCGTACAGTTCACATGTGGAGGATCAGCAGCATCACAGACTGCGGGAATCAGCAGCGCTCAGCGGGACACCACGGTGCGAGAGGACCGGCGCTCTGACGTACTGTCCCTTTAATTTCATGAACAGCGCAATGGTGAAGTTCTGTCTGCACCGGAGGAGCCGATACTACTTTCACGGCTTCAGTTGGGTGAAGTCATGTGACTGCAATAAAAAAGGAGACTATGAGGTTAGAAAACAGTAAATTGTTTGGCATTTGCAGCCGCCCATTGAGAGCACAGAGCAGCGCTTGTTACTGCGGAGAAAGGGCGCAAAGCGGGTCCAATCCCCAGCACAGGAGCGGTCCCGACTGTCCCCGAGCAGCTGATCATTAACATGCAGAGCACGAAGACCCCACAGAAACGTGAGGAGACCCCCATCATCACAGCATCAATGTCACCATTATACAGGTCTCATAAAGCGTCAAGATGGCGGAGAAGTGATCTACGGCCGAAGAGGGCCAGATCCCCCATTATCTCTCCTGTACTCCGGGGTTACGACTCCGACAAACGAGGTCAGAAGAAAGGAGAAAACTAAACTGCAACGCAATAAATATTTATAAGAACACAAATATTTCCAGATGCGAGAAGAAGCAGCGAAAAGGAGGACGGCGCTCAGCCAAGGACACCCTGCTCATCCGACCATAACAGGGGCGGCCGGAGGGAGGAAGAGGCTGCGCACCCCCCCCAATACTGCAAGAAAAGAGGTGACATCCCTGAGAACGCCGCCAATCACTGGAGACCAGCGGTGCCATCCCTGAGAATGCCGCCAGTCACTGGAGACCAGCGGTGCCATCCCTGAGAACGCCGCCAGTCACTGGAGACCAGAGGTGCCATCCCTGAGAACGCCGCCAGTCACTGGAGACCAGAGGTGCCATCCCTGAGAACGCCGCCAATCACTGGAGACCAGAGGTGACATCCCTGAGAATGCCGCCAGTCACTGGAGACCAGCGGTGCCATCCCTGAGAACGCCGCCAGTCACTGGAGACCAGAGGTGCCATCCCTGAGAACGCCGCCAGTCAATGGAGACCAGAGGTGACATCCCTGAGAACGCCGCCAATCACTGGAGACCAGAGGTGACATCCCTGAGAACACCGCCAGTCACTGGAGACCAGCGGTGACATCCCTGAGAACGCCGCCAGTCACTGGAGACCAGCGGTGACATCCCTGAGAACGCCGCCAGTCACTGGAGACCAGCGGTGACATCCCTGAGAACGCCGCCAGTCACTGGAGACCAGAGGTGACATCCCTGAGAACGCCGCCAGTCACTGGAGACCAGCGGTGACATCCCTGAGAACGCCGCCAGTCACTGGAGACCAGCGGTGACATCACTGAGAATGCCGCCTATCCATCACCAGAGATCAGCGGTGACATCACTGGGTGTCCTGCCATGAGCTCATCACTCTCCATCCTGTCCCTGATGACTATACAGGTAGCAGCGTGATGCAATGTGACATGTGGCGGTGCAGGATGATGTTGTGGGTGCACAGGATGCGATCAGCGGGGGGCCGTGGCATTATCTCGCTGTCCCGGGGCCACGCTGATGTGAGCGGGGAAATGTGATCCGTCTAATGTGATTCTGCAGCTCCGGTTATTTATAGCGCCATTAAGACAAGAAGCTTGTAGCTCACATACGTGAAATCATCGGCTGCACTGATCCGTAATGCACAAGGCGGATCTGCTGAACGTCTGCGCAACAGGAATTATACCGAGAGGAGAAAGACCCCCGGTCACATGACCACCTGCACTGCGACCTCTCAACAGAATCACCACTACTAACACTGAGCTACAAAGTCATAAGTAACCTGTCTCCTCCATACATTTCCGAACTAATCTCCCCTCATATCCCCTATATTCCATCCTCCCAAGACCTCCTTCTCTCCTCCACACTTATTCGTTCCTCACCCAATCGCCTCCAAGACTTCTCCCTCATATCCCCCATTCTCTGGACTTCGGTGCCCCAACACGTCCGAATATCTGCCACATTGGGATCCTTCAGACACAATTTGAAAACCCATCTCTTCAAGAAAGCTACAGCCTGCCATGACCCCGCTGCAGCCTCACCACCACCCCCGGAGCTGCCGCCTCACCACCACCAGAGCTGCCGCATCACCACCAACCCCACCACCACCCCCGGAGCTGCAGCCTCACCACCACCCCCGGAGCTGCCGCCTCACCACCACCGAAGCTGCTGCAACCCCCCAACTTAATGTCTCCTTCCCCACCATCCTGTAGAATGTAAGCCCGTAAGGGCAGGGTCCTCTTCCCTCTGTACCAGTCTATCATTGTTAGTTTGTTAAAGGGGTTTTCCTATGAACAAAAGTTTAGTTTTATTCACTAGATCCTGGAACAAAAATAACTTCCACAATTGGATGTTTAAATAAAATGTTCCTGTGCTGAGATAATGTTATACATGTCCCCTGCTGTGTCCTGTGTAATGTCTGACCGTGCAGGAACATGGTCTGATCATACCACAGCTCCTGGCCAGGGGAGGACGCAGGAGAGTCTACAGACAGGACGGCCGGGGGGGGACGCAGGAGAGTCTACAGACAGGACGGCCGGGGGGGGACGCAGGAGAGTCTACAGACAGGACGGCCGGGGGGGACGCAGGAGAGTCTACAGACAGGACGGCCGGGGGGGACGCAGGAGAGTCTACAGGTGGGACGGCCGGGGGGGACGCAGGAGAGTCTACAGGTGGGACGGCCGGGGGGGGGACGCAGGAGAGTCTACAGGTGGGACGGCCGGGGGGGGACGCAGGAGAGTCTACAGGTGGGACGGCCGGGGGGGGACGCAGGAGAGTCTACAGGTGGGACGGCCGGGGGGGGACGCAGGAGAGTCTACAGACAGGACGGCCGGGGAGGACGCAGGAGAGTCTATAGACAGGACGGCCGGGGAGGACGCAGGAGAGTCTACAGACAGGACGGCCGGGGAGGACACAGGAGAGTCTACAGGTGGGACGGCCGGGGAGGACGCAGGAGAGTCTACAGGTGGGACGGCCAGGGAGGACGCAGGAGAGAGTCTACAGGTGGGACGGCCGGGGAGGACACAGGAGAGTCTACAGGCGGGACGGCCGGGGAGGACGCAGGAGAGTCTATAGACAGGACGGCCGGGGAGGACGCAGGAGAGTCTACAGACAGGACGGCCGGGGAGGACGCAGGAGAGTCTACAGGTGGGACGGCCGGGGAGGACGCAGGAGAGTCTACAGGTGGGACGGCCGGGGAGGACGCAGGAGAGTCTACAGGTGGGACGGCCGGGGGGGGGACGCAGGAGAGAGTCTACAGGTGGGACGGCCGGGGAGGACACAGGAGAGTCTACAGGCGGGACGGCCGGGGAGGACACAGGAGAGTCTACAGGCGGGACGGCCAGGGGAGGACGCAGGAGAGTCTATAGACAGGACGGCCGGGGAGGACGCAGGAGATTCTACAGGCAGGACGGCCGGGGAGGACGCAGGAGAGTCTACAGACAGGACGGCCGGGGAGGACGCAGGAGATTCTACAGGCAGGACGGCCGGGGAGGACGCAGGAGAGTCTACAGACGGGACGGCCGGGGAGCGCAGATGATTCTGTCTGTAGACTCTCCTGCGTCCTCCCCTGCCCAGGAGCTGTGGTATGACCAGACCATGTTCCTGCACGGTCAGACCCGGTCATTACACAGGACACAGCAGGGGCACATGTATAATATTACAAATAATGTTCCTGTGTTGAGATAATCACATCGAATTGTGGAACTTATTATTATTCCAAGATCTATTGATTAAAATGAACTTTTGTTCATGGGAAAACCCCTTTAACTGTAACTTCTATCTGTATTTTGTACGTAAACCCTCCTCATGGAATCAATGGTGCTATATATTATATTATTATTATTATTATTATTATGCAGCAGGTTCGGCAGCCCTGGCTGTATGAGCAGGATCAGGGCAGGAGGAATTTTAGCCTCTGGAAGTAAACAATGATTATTTCCATTCAGGCTAAACAGCCCAAACTGATACACTGTAACAAACCATCAGCACAGGAGAGGGAACTCACAGAGGACTGTCTGCACCGATACACTGTAAGAAACCCTCAGCTGTGAGTAGGACTAGAAATCCAGGATAAGCAAATAATGCAACTCAGCTGGCCGAGCTCAGACCATCTACAGAAGTAAATACAGGGTCACAGAGGCTGTCAGGCCGTCACCGAGGAGATCACACTGTCACCGAGGAGGTCACACTGTCACCGAGGAGGTCACACTGTCACCGAGGAGGTCAGGCCGTCACCGAGGAGGTCAGGCCGTCACAGAGGAGGTCAGGCCGTCACAGAGGAGGTCACACTGTCACAGAGGCTGTCAGGCCGTCACCGAGGAGGTCACACTGTCACAGAGGCTGTCAGGCCGTCACCGAGGAGGTCACACTGTCACCGAGGAGGTCAGGCCGTCACCGAGGAGGTCAGGCCGTCACCGAGGAGGTCAGGCCGTCACCGAGGAGGTCAGGCCGTCACAGAGGAGGTCAGGCCGTCACAGAGGAGGTCAGGCCGTCACAGAGGAGGTCAGGCCGTCACAGAGGAGGTCAGGCCGTCACAGAGGAGGTCAGGCCGTCACAGAGGAGGTCAGGCCGTCACAGAGGAGGTCAGGCCGTCACAGAGGAGGTCACGCTGTCACAGAGGCTGTCAGGCCGTCACAGAGGAGGTCACACTGTCACAGAGGCTGTCAGGCCGTCACCGAGGAGGTCACACTGTCACAGAGGCTGTCAGGCCGTCACCGAGGAGGTCACATCAGCCTCCGGCGGGTGGAGGCTCTGTCTCCATGTGCCCGCCTGGCGTCACACAGATCGCACGGCTGTGCCACATGTTGGAACGCTCTCTGATCGGACACTTTGCCAAGTTCTGCTGCTGAGGAGCCGAGGCGGAAACACCGAGTCTCTGAGCAACCGGAGATTTACATTCCGAACAAGCTCCCAGTGAATGACATCAGCGGCGCGCGCTGCGGCCTCCTGGAATAGCGCGGGGAGCGGCGATCGCTTCTCTCCGCAGTACCCCGACCTCCTGCCAAATTATTCGATGACTCAAATACGCCAATAAATCATTTCTTATTCAGCTCTTGCCGTACAGTCACACAGGAGCCCGGGGACGAGAAACCACAACGACGCCAAGATCCACAAAGTCAACTGCGAGGCCCGAGCCAAGTGCAGCCACTGACCGGGGCGCGGCCGGACGATCACCAGCACCGCGCTTTATTACTCAGCCGACAGAAAGACGCTTACTTCCTTATTTGTGTTTATTTTCAGATTTTAGTTGTTTTTTTTTTTTTTTTTATTTCATTTTCTGTCCTTGCCTAACAAGGCGGCCATCTTGTCGGAGCCTCTTCTAGCAGTGCGTAGTGATTTGCTCTACAGCAGAAACAAGCAGTCTGGAAAGGACTCATTGAAGTCTATGGAAGAGAGTTATGGACATGCTCTATGACCTGTGCAGAAGTCATTGTGCAGGGAGGGGGGGAGGAGGTGAGCTGTGACATCTCTGATTTATTTCTATGGGAGAGTGTTATAGGAATGATCTGCTGCAAATAATGAGGTGTTGGAAAGAAAAATGCAGCAAGAAAAACAAGTGTTTTCGACAAGTTTTTCGCATTCATTAGTATGGGTGGACTCTGCAGCAAAATTGTTGAAAGGACTCTACACTGAAAACCTGCTGCAAATCTGCAAGAAAAAAATAAGCAAGGTGTGCATGAGACTTCAGGGATCCCATTCACTTTGCTGGTACTCGGAAAGCCTTCAGGTTTTGTGACGAACCTGCGCAGAAAAAAAATGCAACAAAACAGCAATGTGTGCACAGACCCAAAGGGTGCCATACACACTAGCCGTTTATCATGAACGCATGTGTCTAGATAATCTTATAAATATGCGGCTGATCACCCAACAATCCACTGAACTCACAGGAGAAACAGGACACAAAATCATTCTGAAACACATCGGCCTTTGTATCCAGCATGTCCTGCCGGGAACAATGGTAATATTATATTACTAATAATCTATGCGAGAAGAACGATGGATTAACGATCAGTCAGCGAGAACAAAACGGTAGATCATCAGCCAAGTGTAGACAAGCGTCTAATGACAGAGGAACCAGCGGCGATTGTAGACCCACAATAATCAGAACGGCGACTGAGAGACGGCGACAAGTGTCCTCCGAAAAGGAAAACCTGCCCAATATTATATAAGCCACAGAGAAAAGGAGACAAAGATCACTGACTATATATAATAGAATAACGCTCCAGCACTGATATCAGCTCCTCTTATAACGCTCCAGTACTGATATAACCTCCAGACATTACATCATATGTGACTGATATCAGCCTCTTATAACGCTCCAGTACTGATATAACCTCCAGACATTACACCATATGTGACCGATATCAGCCTCTTATAACGCTCCAGTACTGATATAACCTCCAGACATTACACCATATGTGACTGATATCAGCTCCTCTTATAACGCTCCAGTACTGATATAACCTGCAGACATTACATCATATGTGACTGATATCATCCTCTTATAACGCTCCAGTACTGATATAACCTCCAGACATTACACCATATGTGACTGATATCAGCTCCTCTTATAACGCTCCAGCACTGATATAACCTCCAGACATTACACCATATGTGACTGATATCAGCCCCTCTTATAACGCTCCAGTACTGATATAACCTCCAGACATTACACCTTATGTGACTGATATCAGCCTCTTATAACGCTCCAGTACTGATATAACCTCCAGATATTACATCATATGTGACTGATATCATCCTCTTATAACGCTCCAGTACTGATATAACCTCCAGACATTACATCATATGTGACTGATATCAGCCCCTCTTATAAGGCTCCAGTACTGATATAACCTCCAGACATTAAACCATATGTGACTGATATCAGCTCCTCTTATAACGCTCCAGTACTGATATAACCTCCAGACATTACACCATATGTGACTGATATCAGCTCCTCTTATAACGCTCCAGTACTGATATAACCTCCAGACATTACACCGTATGTGACTGATATCAGCCCCTCTTATAACGCTCCAGTACTGATATAACCTCCAGACATTACATCATATGTGACTGATATCAGCCCCCGTCACCCACTTTCCATGTTATCGGGTTGCTCTCAGCTGCTGCCGTTGTGTCAGTCTTCACTTCTGGTATTCATGTAACAGCAGGCTCAGGATGAACAGAACGCTTCCACCTAAATAATGGACATTGGAGGGCAGAGTGATTATAACAGACCTGTGATAATCATCAGCGACTGTCCGGGATTTATGGGGGGCCAACAGAATTATAGTAAAGGGTGCCTGAGACTCGAGAGGCCAGCCTTGCCCCAAATCCTCCACAGGACCCTGCAGGGTGATGTGGGGGGCAACACAAGCCGTGGTGATGTGGAAATGTGGTTACATCCAGAGTGCTGCTTTATATGAGCCAGCGCTATAAAACTCCTGAATGTGGCAGATAACTGAGGACAACAGCATCACTTCCTGTATACACAGCTGGGCCAGTTCATCTGTGGAAGTGATAACTGCAGCCCCCCACTATAAAATTCTGAGTGGACTGTGATTTACGAGTCCGTCCCCACCCCCATTACCTGGACACTTACAGCCCATTATGGGGTCATTAAATATTTAAGTAACTTTTACTGGAAGGCGACCCTCACAGATGAGAGCGACGCCGGCCGGAAACTGGGAGCGCGGTAACCCCCCTGCTGCCGCCCCTGTGCTGCCCGCAGGCTTCACCTCCGACTCCAACATATGGTATTGCATCTGAGCAGGAAAACTGGGTGAGAACTAATATGGCCGCCGCAGTAGTCCACACACCTCCATACTGTGTACTCGGCTCCGGTTCCTCCGCCGCAGTAGTCCTCACACCTCCATACTATGTACTCGGCTCCGGTTCCTCCGCCGCTGTAGTCCTCACACCTCCATACTATGTACTCGGCTCCGGTTCCTCCGCCGCTGTAGTCCTCACACCTCCATACTATGTACTCGGCTCCGGTTCCTCCTCCGCTGTAGTCCTCACACCTCCATACTATGTACTCGGCTCCGGTTCCTCCGCCGCTGTAGTCCTCACACCTCCATACTATGTACTCGGCTCCGGTTCCTCCTCCGCTGTAGTCCTCACACCTCCATACTATATACTCGGCTCCGGTTCCTCCGCCGCTGTAGTCCTCACACCTCCATACTGTGTACTCTGCTCCGGCTCCCCCTCCGCTGTAGTCCTCACACCTCCATACTGTGTACTCGGCTTCGGTTCCTCCTCCGCTGTAGTCCTCACACCTCCATACTATATACTCGGCTCCGGCTCCTCCTCCGCTCTAGTCCTCACACCTCCATACTGTGTACTCGGCTCCGGCTCCTCCTCCGCTCTAGTCCTCACACCTCCATACTATATACTCGGCTCCGGCTCCTCCTCCGCTGTAGTCCTCACACCTCCATACTATATACTCGGCTCCGGCTCCTCCTCCGCTCTAGTCCTCACACCTCCATACTGTGTACTCGGCTCCGGCTCCTCCTCCGCTGTAGTCCTCACACCTCCATACTATATACTCGGCTCCGGCTCCTCCTCCGCTGTAGTCCTCACACCGCCATACTATATACTCGGCTCCGGTTCCTCCTCCGCTGTAGTCCTCACACCTCCAAACTATATACTCGGCTCCGGTTCCTCCTCCGCTGTAGTCCTCACACCTCCATACTATATACTCGGCTCCGGCTCCTCCTCCGCTGTAGTCCTCACACCTCCATACTATATACTCGGCTCCGGTTCCTCCTCCGCAGTAGTCCTCACACCTCCATACTGTGTACTCGGCTCCGGTTCCTCCTCCGCTGTAGTCCTCACACCTCCATACTATATACTCGGCTCCGGTTCCTCCTCCGCTGTAGTCCTCACACCTCCATACTATATACTCGGCTCCGGTTCCTCCTCCGCTGTAGTCCTCACACCTCCATACTATATACTCGGCTCCGGCTCCTCCTCCGCTGTAGTCCTCACACCTCCACACTATATACTCAGCTCCGGCTCCTCCTCCGCTGTAGTCCTCACACCTCCATACTATATACTCGGCTCCGGTTCCTCCTCCGCTGTAGTCCTCACACCTCCATACTATATACTCGGCTCCGGTTCCTCCTCCGCTGTAGTCCTCACACCTCCACACTATATACTCGGCTCCGGTTCCTCCTCCGCTGTAGTCCTCACACCTCCATACTATATACTCGGCTCCGGCTCCTCCTCCGCTGTAGTCCTCACACCTCCATACTATATACTCGGCTCCGGCTCCTCCTCCGCTGTAGTCCTCACACCTCCATACTGTGTACTCGGCTCCGGCTCCTCCTCCGCTGTAGTCCTCACACCTCCACACTATATACTCGGCTCCGGCTCCTCCTCCGCTGTAGTCCTCACACCTCCATACTATATACTCGGCTCCGGCTCCTCCTCCGCTGTAGTCCTCACACCTCCATACTATATACTCGGCTCCGGCTCCTCCTCCGCTGTAGTCCTCACACCTCCATACTGTGTACTCGGCTCCGGTTCCCCCTCCGCTGTAGTCCTCACACCTCCATACTATATACTCGGCTCCGGCTCCTCCTCCGCTGTAGTCCTCACACCTCCATACTGTGTACTCGGCTCCGGTTCCTCCTCCGTTCTCCGCCGTCTGTACATTCCGCCTTCTGTAGAAGTTAACGATCCTCATTCTTCCAGGATAATGAGATGCGAGTGATCTCCGGCGCCGGCGCCCGTGTGTTATTGACCGCTTGTCTCCGCTGTCACATTAGATCAATATATTATATCTACAGGAAATCTGTGATGGACGCAGCTGTCATGGAGTCAGGAATTACAGCCGTAAGCAAATGAGGACAGAAATTAACTCTACAAACAGCGAGATGCCGGACAGAAGATACCAGGTACGAGATGTAAGCAAGAAACAGTTCTATGAAAGTCCTATGCAAGGCCCAGCACAGTCCTATGTAAATAAATAGCTAGTGTGATTTAAATATAGGTTCAGTCCCAAGTAAACAAGGGCCCAGTCCTATGTAAGAACTTGGCCAGTCCGCTGTACTATTTCCAATATCTCTGCTTGCTGACAGTGAATTGAGACCTTCTTGGTAACATCTGCTAATATTGGTACAGCCCTGGTCCTGCGCAAAGCTGAGGGTTAGCTACAGTGTATCAGTGCAGACAATCCACAGCAGCTCAGTGCCATCATCTGCTCCGCCATATACAGCACAGAGGGGTCTTCACAGCGGGGGGCGGAGGGTCCTAAAATCTCAGCTCACGGGCTGAATTTCTCTGCACCTAGCGGTCTATGTCATACGCGGCAACCAATCACAGTGCAGCTTTCACTTTACCTGAGCAGGTCTAGAAATGAAAGCTGCGCTCTGGTTGGTTGCGATGGGCGACAGATTGTCTTTAGGCCTAGTGAGTGCGGCGCCGCCCGCCATACAGCGGCGTGCCGCCCCCGGACTGCGGTATCGCAGGGCCGCACACCCCACTACAGATTATTCTGCAGGTATATTGGGTGGAGCTGTGAACACGGAGGATTTCGGCTCCATCTGCAGGTGCCCGCTTTCTGGGGCACTGATCAATAATCATCTCACACCACAAACACACAGCAGCGGGGACACTGAACACCGGGATCGCTCCCCACCAGCTCCCTCCATACTTCTGTCAGTCACTACATTCATGAACCAGGAGGCTCAGGATGAGCAGATCTGTAGGTGCTGGTCAGACAGTGAAGGATATGGAAATCCGTTACTGGGGTTTACGTGTGAGGTCTTGGAAGAGTAGGGGTTGCTGACACTTGTAGTTCCCAGCATATAGTAGTGACACCGCAGGCCAACAGCACCCCCTCCCCATTCGGCTCTGTGCCCAATTGACTGTCTATCCGGCATCATGTGACCGACCGCCTCCAACAATCGTGAGGACGGCGCTCCCTGCAGGACACTTCATCTGGTGACGGCTGCAGTGGTTTATCACATCCAATTAGCCATCTGGCAGGCGGCTGCGTCCCATTGTGGCAGCTGACACTCCACGGCCATTGTCCCGACTGCGGGGGGGGTCATGGCGATCAGATCGGAACAGCACCGCTCCCTCTACTGGGGGGATCATGTCACTGCAGTCGGGGTAGATGGTGGCCTGTGAATAATGGATCAGCAGCGAGCAAGCGGCAGGGGAGCTGCGGGCTGCGTTACACGGCTGAGCGCTCGCATTAAATGGCCGCTTTCTCTACTTTGCGTTTTGTGGCTGGAACCAGTCACTGAGAACTGAGCAGCCATTACACTGATTTCTGTGGTTCAGGGCGATTTACGACAATGAAAGGAGAAAGTGATCCCTCTGTGAACGGAGGAAAAATAACCACAAAATGCCACGGCCGCCCATCAGAGTCCAGGAAAGCTGGGTGACATCCATCCAGTATAGCCACCACTCCACGTACCACTGAAACAGATGACTAGATGAGAGCGCAGGTGATTGGGCGACACCGGCGGCCCCTATTTACACTGAGAAGCAGCTGGGTAATCACATCCATAGATGGCGCCACGCCATCCTGCGCCCCCACAACCGCCAACTGCACGCTGTCATCCAAGACGTCAGTCAGCAGCGGACTCCATGACAGCTGCAGCGAGATACAAGGCCTCGGTGATCTCCTCCTGCACCCCGGGGTCACAGCTAATGGCCGAGACATTCCCAAAATAGATGCCATCATCAGGAGCAAGGTAAACCGGAAGTAAGCTGGCACCGGCATGATGTCGCAGAACCAAGAGGACCCCGTCAAAAGGAAAGCGTACAACCGGAGCCCACGTCCTACGCCTAGAGCCCATATCGTACTCCCCGGAGAGTACAAGCAATAAGAGATGATGAGTGCCAAGAACCAGGACTCATCATCCCTCCAGCTCCGCCCCCATGACTCTTCACATATACCGTGCGCTGATCTAAAACTCCCTTTCCTGTCAGAATGTGCAATATACAATTTTAGCAAAAGCAGGTCTAGAGAACTAATAACAAGTCCTACGCCATCAGTTTAGGCATTGAAAATCTGGAGACCCATTCTCAATAATCCAGACGAATTCTACATATGCCTCATTTTATATGTGAGAATTACTGGAGCAATAAAGGGGTTGGCTGCAAAACAATAAAGTACACCCAACAGCAATTCTACCATTTCCCCATCCAACCCTCCCATAATATAATCCCGCCACCATCTTCGTTCCCCCTCCTCCACCATCTTCGTTCCCCTCCTCCAACCCTCCTCCACCATCTTCGTTCCCCTCCTCCAACCCTCCTCCACCATCTTCGTTCCCCTCCTCCAACATCTTCGTTCCCCTCCTCCAACATCTTGGTCCCCGTCACCCTCCTTCGCCCCGTCTCCTTCATCTCTATCTTCGTTGCCATCTTCCTCCACCCCTTCTCCTCCATCTCCATCTTCGTTCTCCTCCTCCACCACCACCTTCAACCCCCTCCTCCACCCCTTTTCCTCCATCTTCAACCCCCTCCCCCATCTTAGTCTTCCTCCCATCCCTTTTCCTCCATCTTCAACCCCCTCCTCCATCTCAGTCTTCCTCCCATCCTTTTTCCTTCATCTTTGTCTCCTTCCCCATCTTAGTCTTCCTCCCATCCCTTTTCCTTCATCTTTGTCCCCTTTCCCATCTTAGTCTTCCTCCGATCCCTTTTCCTTCATCTTTGTCCCCTTCCCCATCTTAGTTTTCCTCCCATCTTCACTCCATCTTCGTTGCTTCCTTCATCCATCTTCAATCCCCTCTTCCATCCCTTTTCGTCTTTTATTTTTGTCCCCTTCCTCCATCTCTTTTCCTCCATCTTCGTCCCCGTCTCCATCTTCCTCCCATTTTCACTCCCCTCGTCCATCCCCTTTCCTCCCTCATCTTCATCCCTCTCCTCCATCCCCCTCCTCCTCCCTGTATCTTCGTCCTCCTCCACTTCTGCTTTGGTCTTCAGGCCTCTAAGTGCTGGACATTAATTTAGTCTTCCCAGTGGTTTGAGCCTCTCCGGCCATTACTGAACACATTAACTCTTTGCATCCAATCATCTTCTTGCTACTCCACCAGCATCCTATATAAAAGCTGGGCGAGAGGCCGGGAGCCGCGTCCTGAGAGCAGACGTCTGCAGGACAGGAGGCATCAGCCGCTCAATGTCACATGGAGCATTATCAGCCACGGATCTCCACAGTGCCTGCACACCAAGACCCAGCAGGCACAATGTACCTCAGCATCGCCTCCTCCATGAGAGTCCTCACCACAGGTTCCCCTCCCCATAGCAGAAAACAGCCGGATCCACAGACGAGCCTGTGACGCCACACGAAGCCCACATGCTGCGGGTGTAATACGACACGTCCTTACATATGGCGGGAGATTACGTTTATTGCGCCAAGTTCGTAAACTGTAATCAAAACTGTACAGAGAAGGCAGCAACGAGGGTCAGGACTCCTCCAGGGGGCGCTCAGGACTCCTCCGGGGGGCGCTCAGGACTCCTCCGGGGGGCGCTCAGAGCGAGGTACCTGCTCATCTGCACAATCAGCAATCACTTCTATCGGACAAGCGGCTGCGGCACGTGCGTTATTGTACGGTTTGTGGTGTCTACCGAATACGTTAAATCTGGAGGCTCTGGTATAAGGCGAGCATTGTGGGGTGTTCCCCGTGTACAGCCGTTTCCCCAGTACAAGACAGATTTCTTGTGGGGAGTTCCCGGAAAATACGGTGGGTTCTGTGGGGTGTCCCCATACACAGCGGTTAATACTGACCAAAATTAACCAAGGGAGGAAAAATGGTGAACTAGCAACAGGGTAATGGTTGTCCAAGACTTACTGATGGGGCGGAGGGGTCATATCTCACAAAGACTATCACCCAAGCGGATGTAGCGGTCCTGCTGGCTATGACACGGAGATGATGGGAGTGATGATACACTGTGTCTAGTGCCGTACCAATAACAGATGAGCACTAATCTGGTAAATCCCATTGTCAGGTGGCAGCTGTTGCCGTGTCCTGCGTCCACCATTTGGCCGCGTGTGGTGTACGATCCGTAGTCTGATGTGGTGCCGGCAGATTGACGCGGCTATTTCTGTCGCGGACATACGAGTCCTGCAGCGAGTGTGGGGGTCTCCCTGTCATCTGCAGGGTCCTCAACATTTGTTAGAAGGTAACAGGATATCCTCAGCACGGCCCAGCTCTGCCGCATCTGTCATCTGCTCGGCCCCCGAGAGCAGCACAGACCTTTAATTACCAGAGACCCGCAGGGTCTGGACAGATGGACCCCTAGAAGACCCCCCAGGATCAGCGGACACCACCAGCACAGACTTAAAAAAAGTACAAAAGTGACCACGTGTACGAGGAGCCCAATACGGGGCCCCAGCACAGATTCAGATCCGCACGCAGTTTGTACCTGATCTGTCAGGATTAAGATCGGTATGATACAGGTGAATAATGGCGTCAGGTCTCCAAGGTCACACAAGGTCAAGAAAAGCGCGGCCTGAGGAGCGGAAGACACGTGACTGCCCGCAGCGCCGGCCAGGACAAGGATGGACACAACCATCCAAACCCCGAGCGGAGGGCTCACACCCCGGGGGCCACCGTCACTGATTGTGTCCCACCGACTCCACAGAAGTGTCGCAGGACGGTTTTTACATGGAGTATCTGGGATTCTGTAACCGGAGTGTAAGGACAATTACCGCCATCATTATCACGCACGTGTCTGAGCGACTGACAATAAGCCCGCCATCGGAGTAAAGAACGCTCCACGATAAGACGGACATCAGACTGGTCCATGGAAGCGGCCGACCACTGATCGCTAAGGACGATGACCAGTCACGGGACGCGCGGAACGCCATGGTGGTCACGTATCCATCACATATCCGCAGGATCTAAATGTAAAGGTACAGAAGATTTCTGCCACATGTGGAGGACACAGAGCCGCTCCCCCTGTTCACAGGACCCCCAGGACGGCTGTGGCCCACCAGACAACCCCTGACATTCAGTCCCTGCTGGTCTCCCTCCAGCGGCTCCATATTTCTTATGTTATGTCGTCAGCATCAGAACGTGGACGGAGCCCGCAGCCTTAACATAGGGAGCGAGAACGTACCATGTAACCATGGCAACCATCGAAACCAATCGCAGATCATCAGTGGAAGCAGAGCGGGCGGCCGCGTCATACGTGTCACATACACGGAGGCCGGCCATCGATGATATAGGCCCTGTCATACGTGTCACATGCACGGAGGCCGGGAGGGCGGCCATTGATCATATACACCCTGTCATACGTGTCGCATGCACGGAGGCCGGGAGGGAGGCCATCGATGATATAGGCCCTGTCATACGTGTCACATACACGGAGGCCGGCCATCGATCATATAGGCCCTGTCATACGTGTCACATACACGGAGGCCGGGAGGGAGGCCATCGATCATATACGCCATGTCATACGTGTCGCATGCACGGAGGCCGGGAGGGAGGCCATCGATGATATAGGCCCTGTCATACGTGTCACATACACGGAGGCCGGGAGGGAGGCCATCGATCATATAGGCCCTGTCATACGTGTCACATACACGGAGGCCGGGAGGGAGGCCATCGATCATATAGGCCCTGTCATACGTGTCACATGCACGGAGGCCGGCCATCGATCATATAGGCCCTGTCATACGTGTCACATACACGGAGGCCGGGAGGGAGGCCATCGATCATATAGGCCCTGTCATACGTGTCACATGCACGGAGGCCGGGAGGGAGGCCATCGATCATATAGGCCCTGTCATACGTGTCACATGCACGGAGGCCGGGAGGGAGGCCATTGATCATATACACCCTGTCATACGTGTCACATACACGGAGGCCGGCCATCGATCATATAGGCCCTGTCATACGTGTCACATACACGGAGGCCGGGAGGGAGGCCATCGATCATATAGGCTCTGTCATACGTGTCACATACACGGAGGCCGGGAGGGAGGCCATCGATCATATAGGCCCTGTCATACGTGTCACATGCACGGAGGCCGGGAGGGAGGCCATTGATCATAAACACCCTGTCATACGTGTCACATACACGGAGGCCGGCCATCGATCATATAGGCCCTGTCATACGTGTCACATACACGGAGGCCGGCCATCGATGATATAGGCCCTGTCATACGTGTCACATACACGGAGGCCGGGAGGGAGGCCATCGATCATATACGCCCTGTCATACGTGTCACATACACAGAGGCCGGGAGGGAGGCCATCGATCATATAGGCCCTGTCATACGTGTCACATACACAGAGGCCGGGAGGGAGGCCATCGATCATATAGGCCCTGTCATACGTGTCACATACACGGAGGCCGGGAGGGAGGCCATCGATCATATACGCCCTGTCATACGTGTCACATACACGGAGGCCGGGAGGGAGGCCATCGATCATATACGCCCTGTCATACGTGTCACATACACGGAGGCCGGGAGGGAGGCCATCGATCATATAGGCCCTGTCATACGTGTCACATGCACGGAGGCCGGGAGGGAGGCCATTGATCATATACACCCTGTCATACGTGTCACATACACGGAGGCCGGCCATCGATCATATAGGCCCTGTCATACGTGTCACATACACGGAGGCCGGCCATCGATGATATAGGCCCTGTCATACGTGTCACATACACGGAGGCCGGGAGGGAGGCCATCGATCATATACGCCCTGTCATACGTGTCACATACACAGAGGCCGGGAGGGAGGCCATCGATCATATAGGCCCTGTCATACGTGTCACATACACGGAGGCCGGGAGGGAGGCCATCGATCATATACGCCCTGTCATACGTGTCACATGCACAGAGGCCGGGAGGGCGGCCATCGATCATATAGGCCCTGTCATACGTGTCACATACACGGAGGCCGGCCATCGATGATATAGGCCCTGTCATACGTGTCACATACACGGAGGCCGGGAGGGAGGCCATCGATCATATAGGCCCTGTCATACGTGTCACATACACGGAGGCCGGGAGGGCGGCCATCGATCATATAGGCCCTGTCATACGTGTCACATACACAGAGGCCGGGAGGGCGGCCATCGATCATATACGCCCTGTCATACGTGTCACATACATGGAGGCCGGGAGGGAGGCCATCGATCATATACGCCCTGTCATACGTGTCACATACACAGAGGCCGGGAGGGAGGCCATCGATCATATAGGCCCTGTCATACGTGTCACATACACAGAGGCCGGGAGGGAGGCCATCGATCATATAGGCCCTGTCATACGTGTCACATACACAGAGGCCGGGAGGGAGGCCATCGATCATATAGGCCCTGTCATACGTGTCACATACACAGAGGCCGGGAGGGCGGCCATCGATCATATAGGCCCTGTCATACGTGTCACATACACGGAGGCCGGCCATCGATGATATAGGCCCTGTCATACGTGTCACATACACGGAGGCCGGGAGGGAGGCCATCGATCATATAGGCCCTGTCATACGTGTCACATACACGGAGGCCGGGAGGGAGGCCATCGATCATATACGCCCTGTCATACGTGTCACATACACAGAGGCCGGGAGGGCGGCCATCGATCATATACGCCCTGTCATACGTGTCACATACACAGAGGCCGGCCATCGATGATATAGGCCCTGTCATACGTGTCACATACACGGAGGCCGGGAGGGAGGCCATCGATCATATACGCCCTGTCATACGTGTCACATACACGGAGGCCGGCCATCGATGATATAGGCCCTGTCATACGTGTCACATACACGGAGGCCGGGAGGGAGGCCATCGATCATATACGCCCTGTCATACGTGTCACATACACAGAGGCCGGGAGGGAGGCCATCGATCATATAGGCCCTGTCATACGTGTCACATACACGGAGGCCGGGAGGGAGGCCATCGATCATATAGGCCCTGTCATACGTGTCACATACACGGAGGCCGGGAGGGCGGCCATCGATCATATAGGCCCTGTCATACGTGTCACATACACGGAGGCCGGGAGGGCGGCCATCGATCATATAGGCCCTGTCATACGTGTCACATACACGGAGGCCGGGAGGGCGGCCATCGATCATATAGGCCCTGTCATACGTGTCACATACATGGAGGCCGGGAGGGAGGCCATCGATCATATACGCCCTGTCATACGTGTCACATACACGGAGGCCGGGAGGGCGGCCATTGATCATATACGCCCTGTCATACGTGTCACATACACAGAGGCCGGGAGGGCGGCCATCGATCATATACGCCCTGTCATACGTGTCACATACATGGAGGCCGGGAGGGCGGCCATCGATCATATACGCCCTGTCATATGTGTCACATACATGGAGGCCAGGAGGGCGGCCATTTCTAGACGCGGCTCTGGCAATTAACACTGTACGTATACTTTCTGCCAATTGAGTCCCCTCAACAGGCGGTGGGAGCGCGGCTCCTGCAGATGGTTCACAATCAGCGCATCTATTGATCGCTCTCTGCCCTTCACCCTCCACTTCATCAGCGGCCGGGCGGAGAGGACGCAGCCACTGCAAAACCAATCTATAGTCCGCTGCTCACGGCACCCACCGAGCCGCCAGGCCACGTGCCACGTTATGCTGCCACCATGTAAACAGCCTGTGCAACAAGTCCTCAGCAGCTGCAAGATCTCTGCTTGCTTTCTGTGAGTGGAAATATTCATGCTAAAAACTCACTGATCTTGCTATTACAGCTGAAGGTTTGGTACAATGTATCAGTGTAGTAAATCCCATATTGAATTTCTACTCACAATTTTCCTTCCTCACCTTTTCGCCATAATTATCGCTGCACTGAAACAATTCCTCCGCTGTGAGGACGCGTATTCTGTCAGGACGGGATTTTAGCCTCTTGTAAAGAAAAATGTTCTCAGTCACTGACAGCAAGCGGCATTAAATCCTACAAGGCCTCATTTATCAGAGATGTCGCCCATAGCGACCAATCAGAGCTCAGCTTACATCTCCTAAACTGCTCTGGTGTCATTAAAGCTGCGCCGTGATTGGTTGCTACAAGCATCAGGCAGTTTTACCATTAGACAGTTGTGATAAGATGTTTTGCTATGGAGCAGCTTTATCTACACGTGGAGGACGGGCGGACATCTCCCCACAGGTGTCAGCAGCCCACGTGGCCTCCTGTACATCACCGGCCACCACTGACGATAAACGCCATAAAACAATCCAGACGCCTCACATTCAGAGAATCGCAGGAAATAATCAAATCTTCACCCAAATTATAAAATGCATCCCCGGGAATCTCAGGCCTCCAACCAATGATCCCAGGAGTGAAGGACGGGCGCCATATTATAGAGACCAGAGACCGACAGTTCATCAATAATCACAGCTGTAGGACATGACGGCACCGACTACACTACACCACTAAACAGAGGAATCCAATCCCAACCCACACATACTAAAGGGAAGACATCCAGAGCTGTATTCACAATTCAACTGTTACATCAGGCCTTATCCTCCAGTCACCTCCAGAGCTGCACTCACTATTCTGCTGTGACTGTGTGTCTTATCCTCCAGAGCTGCGCTCACTATTCTGTTGAATGCAAGCGGTAATGACATGGAGGCAGGAGAGCAGTTGAAAGGTGACCAGCTCCAGAGCGACCAAGATAACCGTTAACTGCTGGCGTCCAAGGTCAAGGAGAATTGACCTAAACACAGTATAGGGCTCAGTGGAGTATAAGGCTCTGTGCCCACGATGCAGAAATGCTCCGGATTTTTCCTGAGCGTTTCTGCATCTCCCTGGCAGAAAAAACGCATGCGGATTGCGCATGCGGATATGAAACGTTCTTCACATGCATTTCCGCCTGCGGGTTGACAAGCGCTTTCCAAGCGATTTTAGCGGAATGGCCGCTGCGGAAACGCTTAAAAAACGCATAGTGGGCACACAGCCTAAAATACATAAATCGGTCCTATTGTCATCCAGGCGCAGGACTATTTTTTCTCACTGGTCATCCTTGTACAATCCGTTTTTTTCTCAGCAGCTATTAACCATTTACAGTTTCCCATCTTGTATCGGTAAATGTCAGACGCCTCCGAGGCTCCGTATGAGATGCGATTTTTTTTTCACACCCATCAGATTTCGGAGTGAAATCGCAGCCTGCTGAGTACAGCTAAGAAAAACATTCAGATCTGCACAACCTCATAGAAGAACATTGGTGCGAGCGCAATCTCTTTTTTTTTTTTTTATTGGATTGCACTCATCCGATTTATGCACAAGTGTGAGCGAGCCCTCAATATGAGTGCGCCCCCTGAGAGCCGCACAGGGCGAGGGGCGCAGACTCCCCAGAAACATCAGGATACTGGTCAGAAAACGGCGACTCATGAGATCGACCACGGGGTGATGCGTCACTGCCCCCCATACCCATGTTATGGCACCTCATACAGAGACGACAGGTTCAGACCCAGACTGGCCCCTGCTGTGCCGCTCGTCACCAGTATACAGGACCCATGCGCGCTCACACTATGTTCGCAGGTCGGGTGCACGAGTTATGGCCCTGATTTGCTTTTCACAATAGATGGCCGCTCAGTGGGTGACTTGTTGCCAGTGATAACCGGCCCGAGCTCAAGTCTACACTATAGAGGGGGCGGCACCTAACGATACCTCCTATAGGGGGGGATACCTAAAGATACCTCCTATAGAGGGGAGGGACACCTAACGATACCTCCAATAGAGGGGGCGGCACCTATCGATACCTCCAATAGAGGGGGCGGCACCTATCGATACCTCCAATAGAGGGGGCGGCACCTATCGATACCTCCTATAGGGGGGGGGGCACCTATCAATACCTCCTATAGGGGGGGGTACCTAAAGATACCTCCTATAGAGGGGAGGGGCACCTAACGATACCTTGTATGAAAGGACAATCATCTCAGCACACAGTGGAGCTATGAGCGGACATGACATTACAATGGGAGTCTCAGGCCTCAGTGTGTGGATTATATGACAGGCTGGAGCCAGTTTCATCCATCACTGACAGGGGGCAGTGTTGTGGGGTAAAGGCTTATACCGTATGGTAACATATAGAGGTATAATGGTCCTGGTGTCCTGGAAGATGTGTCAGATACAGTGTATTGTCAGAAAGGGGGATAGGAATACATTACAATCTGGGCGTAACACACTGCGCGCTGGGGGTGCCACGACACACCGCGCCGTTGGGGGGCTCGCCATACACCGCGCCGCTTGAGGGGCTCACCATACACCGCGCCGCTTGAGGGGGCTGTGAATACACCGCGCCGCTTGAGGGGGCTGTGAATACACCGCGCCGCTTGAGGGGGCTGTGAATACACCGCGCCGTTTGAGGGGGCTGTGAATACACCGCGCCGTTTGAGGGGGCTGTGACTACACCGCGCCGTTTGAGGGGGCTGTGAATACACCGTACCGTTGGGGGTTGTGAATACACCGTACCGTTGGGGGTTGTGAATACACCGTACCGTTGGGGGCTGTGAATACACCGTACCGTTGGGGGCTGTGAATACACCGTACCGTACCGTTGGGGGCTGTGAATACACCGTACCGTTGGGGGCTGTGAATACACCGTACCGTTGGGGGTTGTGAATACACCGCACCGTTGGGGGTTGTGAATACACCGTACCGTTGGGGGTTGTGAATACACCGTACCGTTGGGGGTTGTGAATACACCGTACCGTTGGGGGCTGTGAATACACCGTACCGTTGGGGGCTGTGAATACACCGTACCGTTGGGGGCTGTGAATACACCGTACCGTTGGGGGCTGTGAATACACCGTACCGTTGGGGGCTGTGAATACACCGCACCGTTGGGGGTTGTGAATACACCGTACCGTTGGGGGTTGTGAATACACCGTACCGTTGGGGGCTGTGAATACACCGTACCGTTGGGGGCTGTGAATACACCGTACCGCTGGGGGTTGTGAATACACCGCACCGTTGGGGGTTGTGAATACACCGTACCGTTGGGGGTTGTGAATACACCGTACCGTACCGTTGGGGGTTGTGAATACACCGCACCGTTGGGGGTTGTGAATACACCGTACCGTTGGGGGTTGTGAATACACCGTACCGTACCGTTGGGGGTTGTGAATACACCGCACCGTTGGGGGTTGTGAATACACCGCACCGTTGGGGGTTGTGAATACACCGTACCGTTGGGGGTTGTGAATACACCGTACCGTTGGGGGTTGTGAATACACCGTACCGTTGGGGGTTGTGAATACACCGTACCGTTGGGGGTTGTGAATACACCGCACCGTTGGGGGTTGTGAATACACCGTACCGTTGGGGGTTGTGAATACACCGTACCGTTGGGGGTGGTGATTCACTGGCTGGGCGGAGGGGGTGTAGTCCATTCATAAAGCCCATACAGCGCCCTCTCTTGGACACAGGACCCCCAGCCTCCCTCCATGTCCCCCAGGGCCTCCACAGCTTTGTCCCCTGCCCCGAGGCTCGGCTCCTACCTGTCCGGAAGAAAGCGTCCACTTCCGAATCTGTTCCGCCGCCGCCGCCTTCCTCCGAGCCCTCCGCCGCGTTCATGGCAGCAGTCGCCGGGGCCGGGGAGCTGGATCCTCCGAGGGGCGCCGGGGCCGGGGAGCTGGATCCTCCGGGGGGCGCCGGGGCCGGGGAGCTGGATCCTCCCGGGAGCTCCACGGTGTGTGCGGTCACTGAGCGGCGCTCCCCGGCTCCATCTCCGTGTAATGTGCAGCTGTAATAATGCCGCCCGGACCGAGCTCAGCCCCAGACTGCGCCGCCTCCTCCTCCTATTGTTCACATCCTGCGCCCCCTCCTCCTGCCACCATGTGACTGTCACATCCTGGGGGGCTCCTGCACTATTATACCCCTAGATCACCAGGAATGCCCCCTCCTCCTGCCACCATGTGACTGTCACATCCTGGGAGCTCCTGCACTATTATACCCCTAGATCACCAGGAATGCCCCCTCCTCCTGCCTCCATGTGACTGTCACATCCTGGGGGGCTCCTGCACTATTATATTCCTAGATCACCAGGAATGCCCCCTCCTCCTGCCACCATGTGACTGTCACATCCTGGGGGCTCCTGCACTATTATACCCCTAGATCACCAGGAATGCCCCCTCCTCCTGCCACCATGTGACTGTCACATCCTGGGGGGCTCCTGCACTATTATATTCCTAGATCACCAGGAATGCCCCCTCCTCCTGCCACCATGTGACTGTCACATCCTGGGGGGCTCCTGCACTATTATACCCCTAGATCACCAGGAATGCCCCCTCCTCCTGCCACCATGTGAATGTCACATCCTGGGGGGCTCCTGCACTATTATACCCCTAGATCACCAGGAATGCCCCCTCCTCCTGCCTCCATGTGACTGTCACATCCTGGGGGGCTCCTGCACTATTATACCCCTAGATCACCAGGAATGCCCCCTCCTCCTGCCACCATGTGACTGTCACATCCTGGGGGGCTCCTGCACTATTATACCCCTAGATCACCAGGAATGCCCCCTCCTCCTGCCACCATGTGACTGTCACATCCTGGGAGCTCCTGCACTATTATACCCCTAGATCACCAGGAATGCCCCCTCCTCCTGCCTCCATGTGACTGTCACATCCTAGGGGGCTCCTGCACTATTATACCCCTAGATCACCAGGAATGCCCCCTCCTCCTGCCACCATGTAACTGTCACATCCTGGGGCCTCCTGCACTATTATACCCCTACATCACCAGGAATGCCCCCTCCTCCTGCCACCATGTGACTGTCACATCCTGGGGGCTCCTGCACTATTATACCCCTAGATCACCAGGAATGCCCCCTCCTCCTGCCACCATGTGACTGTCACATCCTGGGGGGCTCCTGCACTATTATACCCCTAGATCACCAGGAATGCCCCCTCCTCCTGCCACCATGTGACTGTCACATCCTGGGGGGCTCCTGCACTATTATACCCCTAGATCACCAGGAATGCCCCCTCCTCCTGCCACCATGTGACTGTCACATCCTGGGGGGCTCCTGCACTATTATACCCCTAGATCACCAGGAATGCCCCCTCCTCCTGCCACCATGTGACTGTCACATCCTGGGGGGCTCCTGCACTATTATACCCCTAGATCACCAGGAATGCCCCCTCCTCCTGCCACCATGTGACTGTCACATCCTGGGGGGCCCCTGCACTATTATACCCCTAGATCACCAGGAATGCCCCCTCCTCCTGCCACCATGTGACTGTCACATCCTGGGGGGCTCCTGCACTATTATACTCCTAGATCACCAGGAATGCCCCCTCCTCCTGCCTCCATGTGACTGTCACATCCTAGGGGGCTCCTGCACTATTATACCCCTAGATCACCAGGAATGCCCCCTCCTCCTGCCACCATGTGACTGTCACATCCTGGGGGGCTCCTGCACTATTATACCCCTAGATCACCAGGAATGCCCCCTCCTCCTGCCTCCATGTGACTGTCACATCCTGGGGGGCTCCTGCACTATTATACCCCTAGATCACCAGGAATGCCCCCTCCTCCTGCCACCATGTGACTGTCACATCCTGGGGGGCTCCTGCACTAATATACCCCTAGATCACCAGGAATGCCCCCTCCTCCTGCCACCATGTAACTGTCACATCCTGGGGCCTCCTGCACTATTATACCCCTACATCACCAGGAATGCCCCCTCCTCCTGCCACCATGTGACTGTCACATCCTGGGAGCTCCTGCACTATTATACCCCTGTATCACCAGGAATGCCCCCTCCTCCTGCCTCCATGTGACTGTCACATCCTAGGGGGCTCCTGCACTATTATACCCCTAGATCACCAGGAATGCCCCCTCCTCCTGCCACCATGTAACTGACACATCCTGGGGCCTCCTGCACTATTATACCCCTAGATCACCAGGAATGCCCCCTCCTCCTGCCACCATGTGACTGTCACATCCTGGGGGGCCCCTGCACTATTATACCCCTACATCACCAGGAATGCCCCCTCCTCCTGCCACCATGTGACTGTCACATCCTGGGGGCCTCCTGCACTATTATACCCCTAGATCACCAGGAATGCCCCCTCCTCCTGCCTCCATGTGACTGTCACATCCTGGGGGGCTCCTGCACTATTATACCCCTAGATCACCAGGAATGCCCCCTCCTCCTGCCACCATGTAACTGACACATCCTGGGGCCTCCTGCACTATTATACCCCTAGATCACCAGGAATGCCCCCTCCTCCTGCCTCCATGTGACTGTCACATCCTGGGGGGCTCCTGCACTATTATACCCCTAGATCACCAGGAATGCCCCCTCCTCCTGCCACCATGTGACTGTCACATCCTGGGGGGCTCCTGCACTAATATACCCCTAGATCACCAGGAATGCCCCCTCCTCCTGCCACCATGTAACTGTCACATCCTGGGGCCTCCTGCACTATTATACCCCTACATCACCAGGAATGCCCCCTCCTCCTGCCACCATGTGACTGTCACATCCTGGGAGCTCCTGCACTATTATACCCCTGTATCACCAGGAATGCCCCCTCCTCCTGCCTCCATGTGACTGTCACATCCTAGGGGGCTCCTGCACTATTATACCCCTAGATCACCAGGAATGCCCCCTCCTCCTGCCACCATGTAACTGACACATCCTGGGGCCTCCTGCACTATTATACCCCTAGATCACCAGGAATGCCCCCTCCTCCTGCCACCATGTGACTGTCACATCCTGGGGGGCCCCTGCACTATTATACCCCTACATCACCAGGAATGCCCCCTCCTCCTGCCACCATGTGACTGTCACATCCTGGGGGCCTCCTGCACTATTATACCCCTACATCACCAGGAATGCCCCCTCCTCCTGCCACCATGTGACTGTCACATCCTGGGGGCTCCTGCACTATTATACCCCTAGATCACCAGAAATTCCCCCCTCCTCCTGCCATCATGTGACTGTCACATCCTGGGGGCTCCTGCACTATTATACCCCTAGATCACCAGGAATACCCCCTCCTCCTGCCACCATGTGACTGTCACATCCTGGGGGCTCCTGCACTATTATACCCCTAGATCACCAGGAATGCCCCCTCCTCCTGCCACCATGTGACCGTCACATCCTGGGGGGCTCCTGCACTATTATACCCCTAGATCACCAGGAATGCCCCCTCCTCCTGCCTCCATGTGACTGTCACATCCTGGGGGGCTCCTGCACTATTATACCCCTGTATCACCAGGAATGCCCCCTCCTCCTGCCACCATGTGACTGTCACATCCTGTGGAGGCTCCTGCACTATTATACCCTTAGATCACCAGGAATGCCCCCTCCTCCTGCCACCATGTGACTGTCACATCCAGGGGGCTCCTGCACTATTATACCCCTAGATCACCAGGAATGCTCCCTCCTCCTGCCTCCATGTGACTGTCACATCCTGGGGGGCTCCTGCACTATTATACCCCTGTATCACCAGGAATGACCCCTCCTCCTGCCAACATGTGACTGTCACATCCTGGGGAGCTCCTGCACTATTATACCACTGTATCACCAGGAATGCCCCCTCCTCCTGCCACCATGTGACTGTCACATCCTGGGGGGCTCCTGCACTATTATACCCCTGTATCACCAGGAATGCCCCCTCCTCCTGCCACCATGTGACTGTCACATCCTGGGGGGCTCCTGCACTATTATACCCCTGTATCACCACGAATGCCCCCTCCTCCTGCCACCATGTGACTGTCACATCCTGGGGGGCCCCTGCACTATTATACCCCTAGATCACCAGGAATGCCCCCTCCTCCTGCCACCATGTGATTGTCACATCCTGGGGGGCTCCTGCACTATTATACCCCTAGATCACCAGGAATGCCCCCTCCTCCTGCCTCCATGTGACTGTCACATCCTGGGGGCTCCTGCACTATTATACCCCTAGATAACCAGGAATGCCCCCTCCTCCTGCCTCCATGTGACTGTCACATCCTGGGGGGCTCCTGCACTATTATACCCCTGTATCACCAGGAATGCCCCCTCCTCCTGCCACCATGTGACTGTCACATCCTGGGGGGCTCCTGCACTATTATACCCCTGTATCACCACGAATGCCCCCTCCTCCTGCCACCATGTGACTGTCACATCCTGGGGGGCTCCTGCACTATTATACCCCTAGATCACCAGGAATGCCCCCTCCTCCTGCTTCCATGTCACTGTCACATCCTGGGGGGCCCCTGCACTATTATACCCCTAGATCACCAGGAATGCCCCCTCCTCCTGCCACCATGTGACTGTCACATCCTGGGGGGCTCCTGCACTATTATACCCCTAGATCACCAGGAATGCCCCCTCCTCCTGCCTCCATGTGACTGTCACATCCTGGGGGGCTCCTGCACTATTACACCCCTAGATCACCAGGAATGCCCCCTCCTCCTGCCTCCATGTGACTGTCACATCCTGGGGGGCTCCTGCACTATTATACCCCTGTATCACCAGGAATGCCCCCTCCTCCTGCCACCATGTGACTGTCACATCCTGTGGAGGCTCCTGCACTATTATACCCCTAGATCACCAGGAATGCCCCCTCCTCCTGCCACCATGTGATTGTCACATCCTGGGGGGCTCCTGCACTATTATACCCCTAGATCACCAGGAATGCCCCCTCCTCCTGCCTCCATGTGACTGTCACATCCAGGGGGCTCCTGCACTATTATACCCCTAGATCACCAGGAATGCTCCCTCCTCCTGCCTCCATGTGACTGTCACATCCTGGGGGGCTCCTGCACTATTACACCCCTGTATCACCAGGAATGACCCCTCCTCCTGCCACCATGTGACTGTCACATCCTGGGGGCTCCTGCACTATTATACCCCTAGATCACCAGGAATGCCCCCTCCTCCTGCCACCATGTGACTGTCACATCCTGGGGGGCTCCTGCACTATTATACCCCTAGATCACCAGGAATGCCCCCTCCTCCTGCCACCATGTGACTGTCACATCCTGGGGGGCTCCTGCACTATTATACCCCTAGATCACCAGGAATGCCCCCTCCTCCTGCCACCATGTGACTGTCACATCCTGGGGGGCCCCTGCACTATTATACCCCTAGATCACCAGGAATGCCCCCTCCTCCTGCCACCATGTGACTGTCACATCCTGGGGGGCTCCTGCACTATTATACCCCTAGATCACCAGGAATGCCCCCTCCTCCTGCCACCATGTGACTGTCACATCCTGGGGGGCTCCTGCACTATTATACCCCTAGATCACCAGGAATGCCCCCTCCTTCTGCCACCATGTGACTGTCACATCCTGGGGGGCCCCTGCACTATTATACCCCTAGATCACCAGGAATGCCCCCTCCTCCTGCCACCATGTGACTGTCACATCCTGGGGGGCCCCTGCACTATTATACCCCTAGATCACCAGGAATGCCCCCTCCTCCTGCCACCATGTGACTGTCACATCCTGGGGGGCTCCTGCACTATTATACTCCTAGATCACCAGGAATGCCCCCTCCTCCTGCCTCCATGTGACTGTCACATCCTAGGGGGCTCCTGCACTATTATACCCCTAGATCACCAGGAATGCCCCCTCCTCCTGCCACCATGTGACTGTCACATCCTGGGGGGCTCCTGCACTATTATACCCCTAGATCACCAGGAATGCCCCCTCCTCCTGCCTCCATGTGACTGTCACATCCTGGGGGGCTCCTGCACTATTATACCCCTAGATCACCAGGAATGCCCCCTCCTCCTGCCACCATGTGACTGTCACATCCTGGGGGGCTCCTGCACTAATATACCCCTAGATCACCAGGAATGCCCCCTCCTCCTGCCACCATGTAACTGTCACATCCTGGGGCCTCCTGCACTATTATACCCCTACATCACCAGGAATGCCCCCTCCTCCTGCCACCATGTGACTGTCACATCCTGGGAGCTCCTGCACTATTATACCCCTGTATCACCAGGAATGCCCCCTCCTCCTGCCTCCATGTGACTGTCACATCCTAGGGGGCTCCTGCACTATTATACCCCTAGATCACCAGGAATGCCCCCTCCTCCTGCCACCATGTAACTGACACATCCTGGGGCCTCCTGCACTATTATACCCCTAGATCACCAGGAATGCCCCCTCCTCCTGCCACCATGTGACTGTCACATCCTGGGGGGCCCCTGCACTATTATACCCCTACATCACCAGGAATGCCCCCTCCTCCTGCCACCATGTGACTGTCACATCCTGGGGGCCTCCTGCACTATTATACCCCTAGATCACCAGAAATTCCCCCCTCCTCCTGCCATCATGTGACTGTCACATCCTGGGGGCTCCTGCACTATTATACCCCTAGATCACCAGGAATACCCCCTCCTCCTGCCACCATGTGACTGTCACATCCTGGGGGCTCCTGCACTATTATACCCCTAGATCACCAGGAATGCCCCCTCCTCCTGCCACCATGTGACCGTCACATCCTGGGGGGCTCCTGCACTATTATACCCCTAGATCACCAGGAATGCCCCCTCCTCCTGCCTCCATGTGACTGTCACATCCTGGGGGGCTCCTGCACTATTATACCCCTGTATCACCAGGAATGCCCCCTCCTCCTGCCACCATGTGACTGTCACATCCTGTGGAGGCTCCTGCACTATTATACCCTTAGATCACCAGGAATGCCCCCTCCTCCTGCCACCATGTGACTGTCACATCCAGGGGGCTCCTGCACTATTATACCCCTAGATCACCAGGAATGCTCCCTCCTCCTGCCTCCATGTGACTGTCACATCCTGGGGGGCTCCTGCACTATTATACCCCTGTATCACCAGGAATGACCCCTCCTCCTGCCAACATGTGACTGTCACATCCTGGGAAGCTCCTGCACTATTATACCACTGTATCACCAGGAATGCCCCCTCCTCCTGCCACCATGTGACTGTCACATCCTGGGGGGCTCCTGCACTATTATACCCCTGTATCACCAGGAATGCCCCCTCCTCCTGCCACCATGTGACTGTCACATCCTGGGGGGCTCCTGCACTATTATACCCCTGTATCACCACGAATGCCCCCTCCTCCTGCCACCATGTGACTGTCACATCCTGGGGGGCCCCTGCACTATTATACCCCTAGATCACCAGGAATGCCCCCTCCTCCTGCCACCATGTGATTGTCACATCCTGGGGGGCTCCTGCACTATTATACCCCTAGATCACCAGGAATGCCCCCTCCTCCTGCCTCCATGTGACTGTCACATCCTGGGGGCTCCTGCACTATTATACCCCTAGATAACCAGGAATGCCCCCTCCTCCTGCCTCCATGTGACTGTCACATCCTGGGGGGCTCCTGCACTATTATACCCCTGTATCACCAGGAATGCCCCCTCCTCCTGCCACCATGTGACTGTCACATCCTGGGGGGCTCCTGCACTATTATACCCCTGTATCACCACGAATGCCCCCTCCTCCTGCCACCATGTGACTGTCACATCCTGGGGGGCTCCTGCACTATTATACCCCTAGATCACCAGGAATGCCCCCTCCTCCTGCTTCCATGTCACTGTCACATCCTGGGGGGCCCCTGCACTATTATACCCCTAGATCACCAGGAATGCCCCCTCCTCCTGCCACCATGTGACTGTCACATCCTGGGGGGCTCCTGCACTATTATACCCCTAGATCACCAGGAATGACCCCTCCTCCTGCCTCCATGTGACTGTCACATCCTGGGGGGCTCCTGCACTATTACACCCCTAGATCACCAGGAATGCCCCCTCCTCCTGCCTCCATGTGACTGTCACATCCTGGGGGGCTCCTGCACTATTATACCCCTGTATCACCAGGAATGCCCCCTCCTCCTGCCACCATGTGACTGTCACATCCTGTGGAGGCTCCTGCACTATTATACCCCTAGATCACCAGGAATGCCCCCTCCTCCTGCCACCATGTGATTGTCACATCCTGGGGGGCTCCTGCACTATTATACCCCTGTATCACCAGGAATGCCCCCTCCTCCTGCCTCCATGTGACTGTCACATCCAGGGGGCTCCTGCACTATTATACCCCTAGATCACCAGGAATGCTCCCTCCTCCTGCCTCCATGTGACTGTCACATCCTGGGGGGCTCCTGCACTATTACACCCCTGTATCACCAGGAATGACCCCTCCTCCTGCCACCATGTGACTGTCACATCCTGGGGGGCTCCTGCACTATTATACCACTGTATCACCAGGAATGCCCCCTCCTCCTGCCACCATGTGACTGTCACATCCTGGGGGGCTCCTGCACTATTATACCCCTAGATCACCAGGAATGCCCCCTCCTCCTGCCACCATGTGACTGTCACATCCTGGGGGGCTCCTGCACTATTATACCCCTAGATCACCAGGAATGCCCCCTCCTCCTGCCTCCATGTGACTGTCACATCCTGGGGGGCTCCTGCACTATTATACTCCTAGATCACCAGGAATACCACCTCCTCCTGCCACCATGTGACTGTCACATCCTGGGGGGGCTCCTGCACTATTATACCCCTAGATCACCAGGAATGCCCCCTCCTCCTGCCACCATGTGACTGTCACATCCTGGGGGGTCCTGCACTATTATACCCCTAGATCACCAGGAATGCCCCCTTCTCCTGCCTCCATGTGACTGTCACATCCTGGGGGGCTCCTGCACTATTATACCCCTGTATCACCAGGAATGCCCCCTCCTCCTGCCACATCCTGGGGGGCTCCTGCACTATTATACCCCTGTATCACCAGGAATGCCCCCTCCTCCTGCCACCATGTGACTGTCACATCCTGGGGGGCTCCTGCACTATTATATTCCTAGATCACCAGGAATGCCCCCTCCTCCTGCCACCATGTGACTGTCAAATCCTGGGGGGCTCCTGCACTATTATACCCCTAGATCACCAGGAATGCCCCCTCCTCCTGCCTCCATGTGACTGTCGCATCCTGGAGGAGTTCCTGCACTATTATACCCCTGTATCACCAGGAATGCCCCCTCCTCCTGCCACCATGTGACTGTCACATCCTGGGGGGCTCCTGCACTATTATACCCCTGTATCACCAGGAATGTCCCCTCCTCCTGCCACCATGTGACAGTCACACCCTAGGGGGTCCTGCACTATTATATTCCTAGATCACCAGGAATGCCCCCTCCTCCTGCCTCCATGTGACCGTCACATCCTGGGGGGCTCCTGCACTATTATATTCCTAGATCACCAGGAATGCCCCCTCCTCCTGCCACCATGTGACTGTCACATCCTGGGGGGCTCCTGCACTATTATACCCCTAGATCACCAGGAATGCCCCCTCCTCCTGCCTCCATGTGACTGTCACATCCTGGGGGGTCCTGCACTATTATATTCCTAGATCACCAGGAATGCCCCCTCCTCCTGCCACCATGTGACTGTCACATCCTGGGGAGTCCTGCACTATTATACACCTAGATCACCAGGAATGCCCCCTCCTCCTGCCACCATGTGACTGTCACATCCTGGGGGGCTCTTGCACTATTATACCCCTAGATCACCAGGAATGCCCCCTCCTCCTGCCTCCATGTGACTGTCGCATCCTGGAGGGGTTCCTGCACTATTATATTCCTAGATCACCAGGAATGCCCCCTCCTGCCACCATGTGACTGTCACATCCTGGGGGGCTCCTGCACTATTATATTCCTAGATCACCAGGAATGCCCCCTCCTCCTGCCTCCATGTGACCGTCACATCCTGGAGGGCTCCTGCACTATTATATTCCTAGATCACCAGGAATGCCCCCTCCTCCTGCCACCATGTGACTGTCACATCCTGGGGGGCTCCTGCACGATTATACCCCTAGATCACCAGGAATGCCCCCTCCTCCTGCCTCCATGTGACTGTCACATCCTGGGGGGTCCTGCACTATTATATTCCTAGATCACCAGGAATGCCCCCTCCTCCTGCCACCATGTGACTGTCACATCCTGGGGAGTCCTGCACTATTATACCCCTAGATCACCAGGAATGCCCCCTCCTCCTGCCACCATGTGACTGTCACATCCTGGGGGGCTCTTGCACTATTATACCCCTAGATCACCAGGAATGCCCCCTCATCCTGCCTCCATGTGACTGTCACATCCTGGGGGGCTCCTGCACTATTATATTCCTAGATCACCAGGAATGCCCCCTCCTGCCACCATGTGACTGTCACATCCTGGGGGGCTCCTGCACTATTATACCCCTAGATCACCAGGAATGCCCCCTCCTCCTGCCTCCATGTGACTGTCACATCCTGGGGGGCTCCTGCACTATTATACCCCTGTATCACCAGGAATGCCCCCTCCTCCCGCCACCATGTGACTGTCACATCCTGGGGGGCTCCTGCACTATTATACCCCTAGATCACCAGGAATGCCCCCTCCTCCTGCCAGCATGTGACTGTCACATCCTGGGGGGCTCCTGCACTATTATACCCCTAGATCACCAGGAATGCCCCCTACTCCTGCCACCATGTGACTGTCACATCCTGGGGAGCTCCTGCACTATTATACCCCTAGATCACCAGGAATGCCCCCTACTCCTGCCACCATGTGACTGTCACATCCTGGGGGGCTCCTGCACTATTATACCCCTAGATCACCAGGAATGCCCCCTCCTCCTGCCTCCATGTGACTGTCACATCCTGGGGGGCTCCTGCACTATTATACCCCTAGATCACCAGGAATGCCCCCTACTCCTGCCACCATGTGACTGTCACATCCTGGGGGGCTCCTGCACTATTATACCCCTAGATCACCAGGAATGCCCCCTCCTCCAGCCTCCATGTGACTGTCACATCCTGGGGAGCTCCTGCACTATTATACCCCTAGATCACCAGGAATGCCCCCTCCTCCTGCCTCCATGTGACTGTCACATCCTGGGGGCTCCTGCACTATTATACCCCTAGATCACCAGAAATTCCCCCCTCCTCCTGCCATCATGTGACTGTCACATCCTGTGGGGCTCCTACACTATTATACCCCTAGATCACCAGGAATGCCCCCTCCTCCTGCCACCATGTGACTGTCACATCCTGGGGGGCTCCTGCACTATTATACCCCTAGATCACCAGGAATGCCCCCTCTTCCTGCCTCCATGTGACTGTCACATCCTGGGTGGCTCCTGCACTATTATACCCCTATATCACCAGGAATGCCCCCTCCTCCTGCCTCCATGTGACTGTCACATCCTAGGGGGCTCCTGCACTATTATACCCCTAGATCACCAGGAATGCCCCCTCCTCCTGCCACCATGTGACTGTCACATCCTGGGGGGCTCCTGCACTATTATACCCCTGTATCACCAGGAATGCCCCCTCCTCCAGCCACCATGTGACTGTCACATCCTGGGGGGCTTCTGCACTATTATACCCCTAGATCACCAGGAATGCCACCTCCTCCTGCCTCCATATGACTGTCACATCCTGGGGGGCTCCTGCACTATTATACCCCTAGATCACCAGTAATGCCCCCTCCTCCTGCCACCATGTGACTGTCACATCCTGGGGGGCCCCTGCACTATTATACCCCTAGATCACCAGGAATGCCCCCTCCTCCTGCCACCATGTGACTGTCACATCCTGGGGGGCTCCTGCACTATTATACCCCTAGATCACCAGGAATGCCCCCTCCTTCTGCCTCCATGTGACTGTCACATCCTGGGGGGCTCCTGCACTATTATACCCCTGTATCACCAGGAATGCCCCCTCCTCCCGCCACCATGTGACTGTCACATCCTGGTGGGCTCCTGCACTATTATACCCCTAGATCACCAGGAATGCCCCCTCCTCCTGCCTCCATGTGACTGTCACATCCTGGGGGGCTCCTGCACTATTGTACTCCTAGATCACCAGGAATACCACCTCCTCCTGCCACCATGTGACTGTCACATCCTGGGGGGGCTCCTGCACTATTATACCCCTAGATCACCAGGAATGCCCCCTCCTCCTGCCACCATGTGACTGTCACATACTGGGGGGTCCTGCACTATTATACCCCTAGATCACCAGGAATGCCCCCTCCTCCTGCCTCCATGTGACTGTCACATCCTGGGGGGCTCCTGCACTATTATACCCCTGTATCACCAGGAATGCCCCCTCCTCCTGCCACATCCTGGGGGGCTCCTGCACTATTATACCCCTGTATCACCACGAATGCCCCCTCCTCCTGCCACCATGTGACTGTCACATCCTGGGGGGCTCCTGCACTATTATATTCCTAGATCACCAGGAATGCCCCCTCCTCCTGCCACCATGTGACTGTCACATCCTGGGGGGCTCCTGCACTATTATACCCCTAGATCACCAGGAATGCCCCCTCCTCCTGCCTCCATGTGACTGTCGCATCCTGGAGGGGCTCCTGCACTATTATACCCCTGTATCACCAGGAATGCCCCCTCCTCCTGCCACCATGTGACTGTCACATCCAGGGGGCTCCTGCACTATTATACCCCTAGATCACCAGGAATGCTCCCTCCTCCTGCCTCCATGTGACTGTCACATCCTGGGGGGCTCCTGCACTATTACACCCCTGTATCACCAGGAATGACCCCTCCTCCTGCCACCATGTGACTGTCACATCCTGGGGGGCTCCTGCACTATTATACCACTGTATCACCAGGAATGCCCCCTCCTCCTGCCACCATGTGACTGTCACATCCTGGGGGGCTCCTGCACTATTATACCCCTAGATCACCAGGAATGCCCCCTCCTCCTGCCACCATGTGACTGTCACATCCTGGGGGGCTCCTGCACTATTATACCCCTAGATCACCAGGAATGCCCCCTCCTCCTGCCTCCATGTGACTGTCACATCCTGGGGGGCTCCTGCACTATTATACTCCTAGATCACCAGGAATACCACCTCCTCCTGCCACCATGTGACTGTCACATCCTGGGGGGGCTCCTGCACTATTATACCCCTAGATCACCAGGAATGCCCCCTCCTCCTGCCACCATGTGACTGTCACATCCTGGGGGGTCCTGCACTATTATACCCCTAGATCACCAGGAATGCCCCCTTCTCCTGCCTCCATGTGACGGTCACATCCTGGGGGGCTCCTGCACTATTATACCCCTGTATCACCAGGAATGCCCCCTCCTCCTGCCACATCCTGGGGGGCTCCTGCACTATTATACCCCTGTATCACCAGGAATGCCCCCTCCTCCTGCCACCATGTGACTGTCACATCCTGGGGGGCTCCTGCACTATTATATTCCTAGATCACCAGGAATGCCCCCTCCTCCTGCCACCATGTGACTGTCAAATCCTGGGGGGCTCCTGCACTATTATACCCCTAGATCACCAGGAATGCCCCCTCCTCCTGCCTCCATGTGACTGTCGCATCCTGGAGGGGTTCCTGCACTATTATACCCCTGTATCACCAGGAATGCCCCCTCCTCCTGCCACCATGTGACTGTCACATCCTGGGGGGCTCCTGCACTATTATACCCCTGTATCACCAGGAATGTCCCCTCCTCCTGCCACCATGTGACAGTCACACCCTGGGGGGTCCTGCACTATTATATTCCTAGATCACCAGGAATGCCCCCTCCTCCTGCCTCCATGTGACCGTCACATCCTGGGGGGCTCCTGCACTATTATATTCCTAGATCACCAGGAATGCCCCCTCCTCCTGCCACCATGTGACTGTCACATCCTGGGGGGCTCCTGCACTATTATACCCCTAGATCACCAGGAATGCCCCCTCCTCCTGCCTCCATGTGACTGTCACATCCTGGGGGGTCCTGCACTATTATATTCCTAGATCACCAGGAATGCCCCCTCCTCCTGCCACCATGTGACTGTCACATCCTGGGGAGTCCTGCACTATTATACCCCTAGATCACCAGGAATGCCCCCTCCTCCTGCCACCATGTGACTGTCACATCCTGGGGGGCTCTTGCACTATTATACCCCTAGATCACCAGGAATGCCCCCTCCTCCTGCCTCCATGTGACTGTCGCATCCTGGAGGGGTTCCTGCACTATTATATTCCTAGATCACCAGGAATGCCCCCTCCTGCCACCATGTGACTGTCACATCCTGGGGGGCTCCTGCACTATTATATTCCTAGATCACCAGGAATGCCCCCTCCTCCTGCCTCCATGTGACCGTCACATCCTGGGGGGCTCCTGCACTATTATATTCCTAGATCACCAGGAATGCCCCCTCCTCCTGCCACCATGTGACTGTCACATCCTGGGGGGCTCCTGCACTATTATACCCCTAGATCACCAGGAATGCCCCCTCCTCCTGCCTCCATGTGACTGTCACATCCTGGGGGGTCCTGCACTATTATATTCCTAGATCACCAGGAATGCCCCCTCCTCCTGCCACCATGTGACTGTCACATCCTGGGGAGTCCTGCACTATTATACCCCTAGATCACCAGGAATGCCCCCTCCTCCTGCCACCATGTGACTGTCACATCCTGGGGGGCTCTTGCACTATTATACCCCTAGATCACCAGGAATGCCCCCTCATCCTGCCTCCATGTGACTGTCACATCCTGGGGGGCTCCTGCACTATTATATTCCTAGATCACCAGGAATGCCCCCTCCTGCCACCATGTGACTGTCACATCCTGGGGGGCTCCTGCACTATTATACCCCTACATCACCAGGAATGCCCCCTCCTCCTGCCTCCATGTGACTGTCACATCCTGGGGGGCTCCTGCACTATTATACCCCTGTATCACCAGGAATGCCCCCTCCTCCCGCCACCATGTGACTGTCACATCCTGGGGGGCTGCTGCACTATTATACCCCTAGATCACCAGGAATGCCCCCTCCTCCTGCCAGCATGTGACTGTCACATCCTGGGGGGCTCCTGCACTATTATACCCCTAGATCACCAGGAATGCCCCCTACTCCTGCCACCATGTGACTGTCACATCCTGGGGAGCTCCTGCACTATTATACCCCTAGATCACCAGGAATGCCCCCTACTCCTGCCACCATGTGACTGTCACATCCTGGGGGGCTCCTGCACTATTATACCCCTAGATCACCAGGAATGCCCCCTCCTCCTGCCTCCATGTGACTGTCACATCCTGGGGGGCTCCTGCACTATTATACCCCTAGATCACCAGGAATGCCCCCTACTCCTGCCACCATGTGACTGTCACATCCTGGGGGGCTCCTGCACTATTATACCCCTAGATCACCAGGAATGCCCCCTCCTCCAGCCTCAATGTGACTGTCACATCCTGGGGAGCTCCTGCACTATTATACCCCTAGATCACCAGGAATGCCCCCTCCTCCTGCCTCCATGTGACTGTCACATCCTGGGGGCTCCTGCACTATTATACCCCTAGATCACCAGAAATTCCCCCCTCCTCCTGCCATCATGTGACTGTCACATCCTGTGGGGCTCCTACACTATTATACCCCTAGATCACCAGGAATGCCCCCTCCTCCTGCCACCATGTGACTGTCACATCCTGGGGGGCTCCTGCACTATTATACCCCTAGATCACCAGGAATGCCCCCTCTTCCTGCCTCCATGTGACTGTCACATCCTGGGTGGCTCCTGCACTATTATACCCCTATATCACCAGGAATGCCCCCTCCTCCTGCCTCCATGTGACTGTCACATCCTAGGGGGCTCCTGCACTATTATACCCCTAGATCACCAGGAATGCCCCCTCCTCCTGCCACCATGTGACTGTCACATCCTGGGGGGCTCCTGCACTATTATACCCCTGTATCACCAGGAATGCCCCCTCCTCCAGCCACCATGTGACTGTCACATCCTGGGGGGCTTCTGCACTATTAAACACCTAGATCACCAGGAATGCCACCTCCTCCTGCCTCCATATGACTGTCACATCCTGGGGGGCTCCTGCACTATTATACCCCTAGATCACCAGTAATGCCCCCTCCTCCTGCCACCATGTGACTGTCACATCCTGGGGGGCCCCTGCACTATTATACCCCTAGATCACCAGGAATACCCCCTCCTCCTGCCACCATGTGACTGTCACATCCTGGGGGGCTCCTGCACTATTATACCCCTAGATCACCAGGAATGCCCCCTCCTTCTGCCTCCATATGACTGTCACATCCTGGGGGGCTCCTGCACTATTATACCCCTGTATCACCAGGAATGCCCCCTCCTCCCGCCACCATGTGACTGTCACATCCTGGTGGGCTCCTGCACTATTATACCCCTAGATCACCAGGAATGCCCCCTCCTCCTGCCTCCATGTGACTGTCACATCCTGGGGGGCTCCTGCACTATTGTACTCCTAGATCACCAGGAATACCACCTCCTCCTGCCACCATGTGACTGTCACATCCTGGGGGGGCTCCTGCACTATTATACCCCTAGATCACCAGGAATGCCCCCTCCTCCTGCCACCATGTGACTGTCACATACTGGGGGGTCCTGCACTATTATACCCCTAGATCACCAGGAATGCCCCCTCCTCCTGCCTCCATGTGACTGTCACATCCTGGGGGGCTCCTGCACTATTATACCCCTGTATCACCAGGAATGCCCCCTCCTCCTGCCACATCCTGGGGGGCTCCTGCACTATTATACCCCTGTATCACCACGAATGCCCCCTCCTCCTGCCACCATGTGACTGTCACATCCTGGGGGGCTCCTGCACTATTATATTCCTAGATCACCAGGAATGCCCCCTCCTCCTGCCACCATGTGACTGTCACATCCTGGGGGGCTCCTGCACTATTATACCCCTAGATCACCAGGAATGCCCCCTCCTCCTGCCTCCATGTGACTGTCGCATCCTGGAGGGGCTCCTGCACTATTATACCCCTGTATCACCAGGAATGCCCCCTCCTCCTGCCACCATGTGACTGTCACATCCTGGGGGGCTCCTGCACTATTATACTCCTGTATCACCAGGAATGCCCCCTCCTCCTGCCACCATGTGACTGTCACATCCTGGGGGGTCCTGCACTATTATATTCCTAGATCACCAGGAATGCCCCCTCCTCCTGCCTCCATGTGACCGTCACATCCTGGGGGGCTCCTACACTATTATATTCCTGGATCACCAGGAATGCCCCCTCCTCCTGCCACCATGTGACTGTCACATCCTGGGGGGCTCCTGCACTATTATACCCCTAGATCACCAGGAATGCCCCCTCCTCCTGCCTCCATGTGACTGTCACATCCTGGGGGGTCCTGCACTATTATATTCCTAGATCACCAGGAATGCCCCCTCCTCCTGCCACCATGTGACTGTCACATCCTGGAGGGTCCTGCACAATTATACCCCTAGATCACCAGGAATGCCCCCTCCTCCTGCCACCATGTGACTGTCACATCCTGGGGGGCTCTTGCACTATTATACCCCTAGATCACCAGGAATGCCCCCTCATCCTGCCTCCATGTGACTGTCACATCCTGGGGGGCTCCTGCACTATTATATTCCTAGATCACCAGGAATGCCCCCTCCTGCCACCATGTGACTGTCACATCCTGGGGGGCTCCTGCACTATTATACCCCTAGATCACCAGGAATGCCCCCTCCTCATGCCTCCATGTGACTGTGACATCCTGGGGGGCTCCTGCACTATTATACCCCTGTATCACCAGGAATGCCCCCTCCTCCCGCCACCATGTGACTGTCACATCCTGGGGGGCTCCTGCACTATTATACCCCTAGATCACCAGGAATGCCCCCTCCTCCTGCCACCATGTGACTGTCACATCCTGGGGGGCTCCTGCACTATTATACCCCTAGATCACCAGGAATGCCCCCTACTCCTGCCACCATGTGACTGTCACATCCTGGGGAGCTCCTGCACTATTATACCCCTAGATCACCAGGAATGCCCCCTACTCCTGCCACCATGTGACTGTCACATCCTGGGGGGCTCCTGCACTATTATACCCCTAGATCACCAGGAATGCCCCCTCCTCCTGCCTCCATGTGACTGTCACATCCTGGGGGGATCCTGCACTATTATACCCCTAGATCACCAGGAATGCCCCCTACTCCTGCCACCATGTGACTGTCACATCCTGGGGGGCTCCTGCACTATTATACCCCTAGATCACCAGGAATGCCCCCTCCTCCAGCCTCCATGTGACTGTCACATCCTGGGGAGCTCCTGCACTATTATACCCGTAGATCACCAGGAATGCCCCCTCCTCCTGCCTCCATGTGACTGTCACATCCTGGGGGCTCCTGCACTATTATACCCCTAGATCACCAGGAATGCCCCCTCCTCCTGCCACCATGTGACTGTCACATCCTGGGGGGCTCCTGCACTATTATACCCCTAGATCACCAGGAATGCCCCCACTTCCTGCCTCCATGTGACTGTCACATCCTGGGGGGCTCCTGCACTATTATACCCCTATATCACCAGGAATGCCCCCTCCTCCTGCCACCATGTGACTGTCACATCCTAGGGGGCTCCTGCACTATTATACCCCTAGATCACCAGAAATTCCCCCCTCCTCCTGCCATCATGTGACTGTCACATCCTGGGGGCTCCTGCACTATTATACCCCTAGATCACCAGAAATTCCCCCCTCCTCCTGCCATCATGTGACTGTCACATCCTGTGGGGCTCCTGCACTATTATACCCCTAGATCACCAGGAATGCCCCCTCCTCCTGCCACCATGTGACTGTCACATCCTGGGGGGCTCCTGCACTATTATACCCCTAGATCACCAGGAATGCCCCCACTTCCTGCCTCCATGTGACTGTCACATCCTGGGGGGCTCCTGCACTATTATACCCCTATATCACCAGGAATGCCCCCTCCTCCTGCCTCCATGTGACTGTCACATCCTGGGTGGCTCCTGCACTATTATACCCCTAGATCACCAGGAATGCCCCCACTTCCTGCCTCCATGTGACTGTCACATCCTGGGGGGCTCCTGCACTATTATACCCCTATATCACCAGGAATGCCACCTCCTCCTGCCTCCATGTGACTGTCACATCCTGGGGGGCTCCTGCACTATTATACCCCTAGATCACCAGTAATGCCCCCTCCTCCTGCCACCATGTGACTGTCACATCCTGGGGGGCCCCTGCACTATTATACCCCTAGATCACCAGGAATGCCCCCTCCTCCTGCCACCATGTGACTGTCACATCCTGGGGGGCTCCTGCACTATTATACCCCTAGATCACCAGGAATGCCCCCTCCTCCTGCCTCCATGTGACTGTCACATCCTAGGGGGCTCCTGCACTACTATACCCCTAGATCACCAGGAATGCCCCCTCCTCCTGCCACCATGTGACTGTCACATCCTGGGGGGCTCCTGCACTATTATACCCCTGTATCACCAGGAATGCCCCCTCCTCCTGCCACCATGTGACTGTCACATCCTGGGGGGCTCCTGCACTATTATACCCCTAGATCACCAGGAATGCCACCTCCTCCTGCCTCCATGTGACTGTCACATCCTGGGGGGCTCCTGCACTATTATACCCCTAGATCACCAGGAATGCCCCCTCCTCCTGCCACCATGTGACTGTCACATCCTGGGGGGCTCCTGCACTAATATACCCCTAGATCACCAGGAATGCCCCCTCCACCTGCCACCATGTAACTGTCACATCCTGGGGCCTCCTGCACTATTATACCCCTAGATCACCAGGAATGCCCCCTCCTACTGCCTCCATGTGACTGTCACATCCTGGGGCCTCCTGCACTATTATACCCCTACATCACCAGGAATGCCCCCTCCTCCTGCCACCATGTGACTGTCACATCCTGGGGGCTCCTGCACTATTATACCCCTAGATCACCAGGAATGCCCCCTCCTCCTGCCTCCATGTGACTGTCACATCCTGTGGAGGCTCCTGCACTATTATACCCCTAGATCACCAGGAATGCCCCCTCCTCCTGCCACCATGTAACTGTCACATCCTGGGGCCTCCTGCACTATTATACCCCTACATCACCAGGAATGCCCCCTCCTCCTGCCACCATGTGACTGTCACATCCTGGGGGCTCCTGCACTATTATACCCCTAGATCACCAGGAATGCCCCCTCCTCCTGCCACCATGTGACCGTCACATCCTGGGGGGCTCCTGCACTATTATACCCCTGTATCACCAGGAATGCCCCCTCCTCCTGCCACCATGTGACTGTCACATCCTGGGAGCTCCTGCACTATTATACCCCTAGATCACCAGGAATGCCCCCTCCTCCTGCCACCATGTAACTGTCACATCCTGGGGCCTCCTGCACTATTATACCCCTACATCACCAGGAATGCCCCCTCCTCCTGCCACCATGTAACTGTCACATCCTGGGAGCTCCTGCACTATTATACCCCTAGATCACCAGGAATGCCCCCTACTCCTGCCACCATGTGACTGTCACATCCTGGGGGGCTCCTGCACTATTATACCCCTAGATCACCAGGAATGCCCCCTCCTCCAGCCTCCATGTGACTGTCACATCCTGGGGAGCTCCTGCACTATTATACCCGTAGATCACCAGGAATGCCCCCTCCTCCTGCCTCCATGTGACTGTCACATCCTGGGGGCTCCTGCACTATTATACCCCTAGATCACCAGGAATGCCCCCTCCTCCTGCCACCATGTGACTGTCACATCCTAGGGGGCTCCTGCACTATTATACCCCTAGATCACCAGAAATTCCCCCCTCCTCCTGCCATCATGTGACTGTCACATCCTGGGGGCTCCTGAATTATTATACCCCTAGATCACCAGAAATTCCCCCCTCCTCCTGCCATCATGTGACTGTCACATCCTGTGGGGCTCCTGCACTATTATACCCCTAGATCACCAGGAATGCCCCCTCCTCCTGCCACCATGTGACTGTCACATCCTGGGGGGCTCCTGCACTATTATACCCCTAGATCACCAGGAATGCCCCCACTTCCTGCCTCCATGTGACTGTCACATCCTGGGGGGCTCCTGCACTATTATACCCCTATATCACCAGGAATGCCCCCTCCTCCTGCCTCCATGTGACTGTCACATCCTGGGGGGCTCCTGCACTATTATACCCCTAGATCACCAGGAATGCCCCCACTTCCTGCCTCCATGTGACTGTCACATCCTGGGGGGCTCCTGCACTATTATACACCTATATCACCAGGAATGCCACCTCCTCCTGCCTCCATGTGACTGTCACATCCTGGGGGGCTCCTGCACTATTATACCCCTAGATCACCAGTAATGCCCCCTCCTCCTGCCACCATGTGACTGTCACATCCTGGGGGGCCCCTGCACTATTATACCCCTAGATCACCAGGAATGCCCCCTCCTCCTGCCACCATGTGACTGTCACATCCTGGGGGGCTCCTGCACTATTATACCCCTAGATCACCAGGAATGCCCCCTCCTCCTGCCTCCATGTGACTGTCACATCCTGGGGGGCTCCTGCACTATTATACCCCTAGATCACCAGGAATGCCCCCTCCTCCTGCCACCATGTGACTGTCACATCCTGGGGGGCTCCTGCACTAATATACCCCTAGATCACCAGGAATGCCCCCTCCACCTGCCACCATGTAACTGTCACATCCTGGGGCCTCCTGCACTATTATACCCCTAGATCACCAGGAATGCCCCCTCCTCCTGCCTCCATGTGACTGTCACATCCTGGGGCCTCCTGCACTATTATACCCCTACATCACCAGGAATGCCCCCTCCTCCTGCCACCATGTGACTGTCACATCCTGGGGGCTCCTGCACTATTATACCCCTAGATCACCAGGAATGCCCCCTCCTCCTGCCTCCATGTGACTGTCACATCCTGTGGAGGCTCCTGCACTATTATACCCCTAGATCACCAGGAATGCCCCCTCCTCCTGCCACCATGTAACTGTCACATCCTGGGGCCTCCTGCACTATTATACCCCTACATCACCAGGAATGCCCCCTCCTCCTGCCACCATGTGACTGTCACATCCTGGTGGCTCCTGCACTATTATACCCCTAGATCACCAGGAATGCCCCCTCCTCCTGCCACCATGTGACCGTCACATCCTGGGGGGCTCCTGCACTATTATACCCCTGTATCACCAGGAATGCCCCCTCCTCCTGCCACCATGTGACTGTCACATCCTGGGAGCTCCTGCACTATTATACCCCTAGATCACCAGGAATGCCCCCTCCTCCTGCCACCATGTGACTGTCACATCCTGGGAGCTCCTGCACTATTATACCCCTACATCACCAGGAATGCCCCCTCCTCCTGCCACCATGTAACTGTCACATCCTGGGGCCTCCTGCACTATTATACCCCTACATCACCAGGAATGCCCCCTCCTCCTGCCACCATGTGACTGTCACATCCTGGGGGGCTCCTGCACTAATATACCCCTAGATCACCAGGAATGCCCCCTCCACCTGCCACCATGTAACTGTCACATCCTGGGGCCTCCTGCACTATTATACCCCTAGATCACCAGGAATGCCCCCTCCTCCTGCCTCCATGTGACTGTCACATCCTGGGGCCTCCTGCACTATTATACCCCTACATCACCAGGAATGCCCCCTCCTCCTGCCACCATGTGACTGTCACATCCTGGGGGCTCCTGCACTATTATACCCCTAGATCACCAGGAATGCCCCCTCCTCCTGCCTCCATGTGACTGTCACATCCTGTGGAGGCTCCTGCACTATTATACCCCTAGATCACCAGGAATGCCCCCTCCTCCTGCCACCATGTAACTGTCACATCCTGGGGCCTCCTGCACTATTATACCCCTACATCACCAGGAATGCCCCCTCCTCCTGCCACCATGTGACTGTCACATCCTGGGGGCTCCTGCACTATTATACCCCTAGATCACCAGGAATGCCCCTCCTCCTGCCACCATGTGACCGTCACATCCTGGGGGGCTCCTGCACTATTATACCCCTGTATCACCAGGAATGCCCCCTCCTCCTGCCACCATGTGACTGTCACATCCTGGGAGCTCCTGCACTATTATACCCCTAGATCACCAGGAATGCCCCCTCCTCCTGCCACCATGTGACTGTCACATCCTGGGAGCTCCTGCACTATTATACCCCTACATCACCAGGAATGCCCCCTCCTCCTGCCACCATGTAACTGTCACATCCTGGGGCCTCCTGCACTATTATACCCCTACATCACCAGGAATGCCCCCTCCTCCTGCCACCATGTGACTGTCACATCCTGGGGGGCTCCTGCACTATTATACCCCTAGATCACCAGGAATGCCCCCTCCTCCTGCCTCCATGTGACTGTCACATCCTGGGGGGCTCCTGCACTATTATACCCCTAGATCACCAGGAATGCCCCCTACTCCTGCCACCATGTGACTGTCACATCCTGGGGGGCTCCTGCACTATTATACCCCTAGATCACCAGGAATGCCCCCTCCTCCAGCCTCCATGTGACTGTCACATCCTGGGGAGCTCCTGCACTATTATACCCCTAGATCACCAGGAATGCCCCCTAATCCTGCCTCCATGTGACTGTCACATCCTGGGGGCTCCTGCACTATTATACCCCTGTATCACAAGGAATGCCCCCTCCTCCTGCCATCATGTGACTGTCACATCCTGGGGGGCTCCTGCACTATTATACCCCTAGATCACCAGAAATTCCCCCCTCCTCCTGCCATCATGTGACTGTCACATCCTGTGGGGCTCCTGCACTATTATACCGCTAGATCACCAGGAATGCCCCCTCCTCCTGCCACCATGTGACTGTCACATCCTGGGGGGCTCCTGCACTATTATACCCCTAGATCACCAGGAATGCCCCCTCTTCCTGCCTCCATGTGACTGTCACATCCTGGGGGGCTCCTGCACTATTATACCCCTATATCACCAGGAATGCCCCCTCCTCCTGCCTCCATGTGACTGTCACATCCTAGGGGGCTCCTGCACTATTATACCCCTAGATCACCAGGAATGCCCCCTCCTCCTGCCACCATGTGACTGTCACATCCTGGGGGGCTCCTGCACTATTATACCCCTGTATCACCAGGAATGCCCCCTCCTCCAGCCACCATGTGACTGTCACATCCTGGGGGGCTTCTGCACTATTATACCCCTAGATCACCAGGAATGCCACCTCCTCCTGCCTCCATGTGACTGTCACATCCTGGGGGGCTCCTGCACTATTATACCCCTAGATCACCAGTAATGCCCCCTCCTCCTGCCACCATGTGACTGTCACATCCTGGGGGGCCCCTGCACTATTATACCCCTAGATCACCAGGAATGCCCCCTCCTCCTGCCACCATGTGACTGTCACATCCTGGGGGGCTCCTGCACTATTATACCCCTAGATCACCAGGAATGCCCCCTCCTCCTGCCTCCATGTGACTGTCACATCCTAGGGGGCTCCTGCACTATTATACCCCTAGATCACCAGGAATGCCCCCTCCTCCTGCCACCATGTGACTGTCACATCCTGGGGGGCTCCTGCACTATTATACCCCTGTATCACCAGGAATGCCCCCTCCTCCTGCCACCATGTGACTGTCACATCCTGGGGGGCTCCTGCACTATTATACCCCTAGATCACCAGGAATGCCACCTCCTCCTGCCTCCATGTGACTGTCACATCCTGGGGGGCTCCTGCACTATTATACCCCTAGATCACCAGGAATGCCCCCTCCTCCTGCCACCATGTGACTGTCACATCCTGGGGGGCTCCTGCACTATTATACCCCTAGATCACCAGGAATGCCCCCTCCTCCTGCCACCATGTAACTGTCACATCCTGGGGCCTCCTGCACTATTATACCCCTAGATCACCAGGAATGCCCCCTCCTCCTGCCTCCATGTGACTGTCACATCCTGGGGCCTCCTGCACTATTATACCCCTAGATCACCAGGAATGCCCCCTCCTCCTGCCATCATGTGACTGTCACATCTTGGGGGCTCCTGCACTATTATACCCCTAGATCACCAGGAATGCCCCCTCCTCCTGCCATCATGTAACTGTCACATCCAGGGGGCTCCTGCACTATTATACCCCTACATCACCAGGAATGCCCCCTCCTCCTGCCACCATGTGACTGTCACATCTTGGGGGCTCCTGCACTATTATACCCCTAGATCACCAGGAATGCCCCCTCCTCCTGCCATCATGTAACTGTCACATCCAGGGGGCTCCTGCACTATTATACCCCTACATCAACAGGAATGCCCCCTCCTCCTGCCACCATGTGACTGTCACATCCTGGGGGCTCCTGCACTATTATACCCCTAGATCACCAGGAATGCCCCTCCTCCTGCCACCATGTGACTGTCACATCCTGGGAGCTCCTGCACTATTATACCCCTAGATTACCAGGAATGCCCCCTCCTCGTGCGACCATGTGACTGTCACATCCTGGGAGCTCCTGCACTATTATACCCCTAGATCACCAGGAATGCCCCCTCCTCCTGCCTCCATGTGACTGTCACATCCTAGGGGGCTCCTGCACTATTATACCCCTAGATCACCAGGAATGCCCCCTCCTCCTGCCACCATGTAACTGTCACATCCTGGGGCCTCCTGCACTATTATACCCCTACATCACCAGGAATGCCCCCTCCTCCTGCCACCATGTGACTGTCACATCCTGGGGGCTCCTGCACTATTATACCCCTAGATCACCAGGAATGCCCCCTCCTCCTGCCACCATGTAACTGTCACATCCAGGGGGCTCCTGCACTATTATACCCCTACATCACCAGGAATGCCCCCTCCTCCTGCCACCATGTGACTGTCACATCTTGGGGGCTCCTGCACTATTATACCCCTAGATCACCAGGAATGCCCCCTCCTCCTGCCATCATGTAACTGTCACATCCAGGGGGCTCCTGCACTATTATACCCCTACATCACCAGGAATGCCCCCTCCTCCTGCCACCATGTGACTGTCACATCCTGGGGGCTCCTGCACTATTATACCCCTAGATCACCAGGAATGCCCCCTCCTCCTGCCACCATGTGACCGTCACATCCTGGGGGGCTCCTGCACTATTATACCCCTAGATCACCAGGAATGCCCCCTCCTCCTGCCACCATGTGACTGTCACATCCTGGGGGGCTCCTGCACTATTATACCCCTACATCACCAGGAATGCCCCCTCCTCCTGCCACCATGTGACTGTCACATCCTGGGAGCTCCTGCACTATTATACCCCTAGATCACCAGGAATGCCCCCTCCTCCTGCCTCCATGTGACTGTCACATCCTAGGGGGCTCCTGCACTATTATACCCCTAGATCACCAGGAATGCCCCCTCCTCCTGCCACCATGTAACTGTCACATCATGGGGCCTCCTGCACTATTATACCCCTACATCACCAGGAATGCCCCCTCCTCCTGCCACCAAGTGACTGTCACATCCTGGGGGCTCCTGCACTATTATACCCCTAGATCACCAGGAATGCCCCCTCCTCCTGCCACCATGTGACCGTCACATCCTGGGGGGCTCCTGCACTATTATACCCCTACATCACCAGGAATGCCCCCTCCTCCTGCCTCCATGTGACTGTCACATCCTGGGGGGCTCCTGCACTATTATACCCCTGTATCACCAGGAATGCCCCCTCCTCCTGCCACCATGTGACTGTCACATCCTGTGGAGGCTCCTGCACTATTATACCCCTAGATCACCAGGAATGCCCCCTCCTCCTGCCACCATGTGATATTCACATCCAGGGGGCTCCTGCACTATTATACCCCTAGATCACCAGGAATGCTCCCTCCTCCTGCCTCCATGTAACTGTCACATCCTGGGGGGCTCCTGCACTATTATACCCCTGTATCACGAGGAATGACCCCTCCTCCTGCCAACATGTGACTGTCACATCCTGGGGGGCTCCTGCACTATTATACCACTGTATCACCAGGAATGCCCCCTCCTCCTGCCACCATGTGACTGTCACATCCTGGGGGGCTCCTGCACTATTATACCCCTAGATCACCAGGAATGCCCCCTCCTCCTGCCTCCATGTGACTGTCACATCCTGGGGGGCTCCTGCACTATTATACCCCTAGATCACCAGGAATGCCCCCTCCTCCTGCCACCATTTGACTGTCACATCCTGGGGGGCTCCTGCACTATTATACCCCTAGATCACCAGGAATGCCCCCTCCTACTGCCTCCATGTGACTGTCACATCCTGGGGGGCTTCGGCACTATTATACCCCTAGATCACCAGGAATTCCCCCCTCCTCCTGCCATCATGTGACTGTCACATCCTGGGGGGCTCTTGCACTATTTATACTCCTAGATCACCAGGAATGCCCCCTCCTCCTGCCACCATGTGACTGTCACATCCTGGGGGGCTCCTGCACTATTATACCCCTGTATCACCACGAATGCCCCCTCCTCCTGCCACCATGTGACTGTCACATCCTGGGGGGCCCCTGCACTATTATACCCCTAGATCACCAGGAATGCCCCCTCCTCCTGCCACCATGTGATTGTCACATCCTGGGGGGCTCCTGCACTATTATACCCCTAGATCACCAGGAATGCCCCCTCCTCCTGCCTCCATGTGACTGTCACATCCTGGGGGCTCTTGCACTATTATACCCCTAGATAACCAGGAATGCCCCCTCCTCCTGCCTCCATGTGACTGTCACATCCTGGGGGGCTCCTGCACTATTATACCCCTGTATCACCAGGAATGCCCCCTCCTCCTGCCACCATGTGACTGTCACATCCTGGGGGGCTCCTGCACTATTATACCCCTAGATCACCAGGAATGCCCCCTCCTCCTGCTTCCATGTCACTGTCACATCCTGGGGGGCCCCTGCACTATTATACCCCTAGATCACCAGGAATGCCCCCTCCTCCTGCCACCATGTGACTGTCACATCCTGGGGGGCTCCTGCACTATTATACCCCTAGATCACCAGGAATGCCCCCTCCTCCTGCCTCCATGTGACTGTCACATCCTGGGGGGCTCCTGCACTATTATACCCCTAGATCACCAGGAATGCCCCCTCCTCCTGCCTCCATGTGACTGTCACATCCTGGGGGGCTCCTGCACTATTATACCCCTGTATCACCAGGAATGCCCCCTCCTCCTGCCTCCATGTGACTGTCACATCCTGGGGAGCTCCTGCACTTTTATACCCCTAGATCACCAGGAATGCCCCCTCCTCCTGCCACCATGTGACTGTCACATCCTGTGGAGGCTCCTGCACTATTATACCCCTAGATCACCAGGAATGCCCCCTCCTCCTGCCACCATGTGACTGTCACATCCAGGGGGCTCCTGCACTATTATACCCCTAGATCACCAGGAATGCTCCCTCCTCCTGCCTCCATGTGACTGTCACATCCTGGGGGGCTCCTGCACTATTATACCCCTGTATCACCAGGAATGACCCCTCCTCCTGCCACCATGTGACTGTCACATCCTGGGGGGCTCCTGCACTATTATACCACTGTATCACCAGGAATGCCCCCTCCTCCTGCCACCATGTGACTGTCACATCCTGGGGGGCTCCTGCACTATTATACCCCTAGATCACCAGGAATGCCCCCTCCTCCTGCTTCCATGTCACTGTCACATCCTGGGGGGCCCCTGCACTATTATACCCCTAGATCACCAGGAATGCCCCCTCCTCCTGCCACCATGTGACTGTCACATCCTGGGGGGCTCCTGCACTATTATACCCCTAGATCACCAGGAATGCCCCCTCCTCCTGCCTCCATGTGACTGTCACATCCTGGGGGGCTCCTGCACTATTATACCCCTAGATCACCAGGAATGCCCCCTCCTCCTGCCTCCATGTGACTGTCACATCCTGGGGGCCTCCTGCACTATTATACCCCTAGATCACCAGGAATGCCCCCTCCTCCTGCCTCCATGTGACGGTCACATCCTGGGGGGCTCCTGCACTATTATACCCCTAGATCACCAGGAATGCCCCCTCCTCCTGCCTCCATGTGACTGTCACATCCTGGGGGGCTCCTGCACTATTATACCCCTAGATCACCAGGAATACCACCTCCTCCTGCCACCATGTGACTGTCACACCCTGGGGGGCTCCTGCACTATTATACCCCTAGATCACCAGGCATGCCCCCTCCTCCTGCCTCCATGTGACTGTCACATCCTGGGGGGCTCCAGCGCTATTATACCCTTGTATCACCAGGAAATCTCCCTCCTCCTGTCACCATGTGACTGTCACATCCTGGGGGGCTCCTGCACTATTATACTCCTAGATCACCAGGAATACCACCTCCTCCTGCAACCATGTGACTGTCACATCCTGGGGGGGCTCCTGCACTATTATACCCCTAGATCACCAGGAATGCCCCCTCCTCCTGCCACCATGTGACTGTCACATCCTGGGGGGTCCTGCACTATTATACCCCTAGATCACCAGGAATGCCCCCTCCTCCTGCCTCCATGTGACTGTCACATCCTGGGGGCTCCTGCACTATTATACCCCTGTATCACCAGGAATGCCCCCTCCTCCTGCCACATCCTGGGGGCCTCCTGCACTATTATACCCCTGTATCACCAGGAATGCCCCCTCCTCCTGCCACCATGTGACTGTCACATCCTGGGGGGCTCCTGCACTATTATATTCCTAGATCACCAGGAATGCCCCCTCCTCCTGCCACCATGTGACTGTCACATCCTGGGGGGCTCCTGCACTATTTTACCCCTAGTTCACCAGGAATGCCCCCTCCTCCTGCCTCCATGTGACTGTCGCATCCTGGAGGGGCTCCTGCACTATTATACCCCTGTATCACCAGGAATGCCCCCTCCTCCTGCCACCATGTGACTGTCACATCCTGGGGGGCTCCTGCACTATTATACCCCTGTATCACCAGGAAAGTCCCCTCCTCCTGCCACCATGTGACAGTCACATCCTGGGAGCTCCTGCACTATTATATTCCTAGATCACCAGGAATGCCCCCTCCTCCTGCCACCATGTGACTGTCACATCCTGGGGGACTCCTGCACTATTATACCCCTAGATCACCAGGAATGCCCCCTCCTCCTGCCTCCATGTGACTGTCACATCCTGGGGGGTCCTGCACTATTATATTCCTAGATCACCAGGAATGCCCCATCCTCCTGCCACCATGTGACTGTCACATCCTGGGGGTCCTGCACTATTATACCCCTAGATCACCAGGAATGCCCCCTCCTCCTGCTACCATGTGACTGTCACATCCTGGGGGGCTCTTGCACTATTATACCCCTAGATCACCAGGAATGCCCCCTCCTCCTGCCTCCATGTGACCGTCACATCCTGGGGGGCTCCTGCACTATTATATTCCTAGATCACCAGGAATGCCCCCTCCTGCCACCATGTGACTGTCACATCCTGGGGGGCTCCTGCACTATTATACCCCTAGATCACCAGGAATGCCCCCTCCTCCTGCCTCCATGTGACTGTCACATCCTGGGGGGCTCCTGCACTATTGTACTCCTAGATCACCAGGAATACCACCTCCTCCTGCCACCATGTGACTGTCACATCCTGGGGGGGCTCCTGCACTATTATACCCCTAGATCACCAGGAATGCCCCCTCCTCCTGCCACCATGTGACTGTCACATCCTGGGGGGTCCTGCACTATTATACCCCTAGATCACCAGGAATGCCCCCTCCTCCTGCCACCATGTGACTGTCAGATCCTGGGGGCTCCTGCACTATTATACCCCTAGATCACCAGGAATGCCCCCTCCTCCTGCCACCATGTAACTGTCACATCCAGGGGGCTCCTGCACTATTATACCCCTACATCACCAGGAATGCCCCCTCCTCCTGCCACCATGTGACTGTCACATCTTGGGGGCTCCTGCACTATTATACCCCTAGATCACCAGGAATGCCCCCTCCTCCTGCCATCATGTAACTGTCACATCCAGGGGGCTCCTGCACTATTATACCCCTACATCACCAGGAATGCCCCCTCCTCCTGCCACCATGTGACTGTCACATCCTGGGGGCTCCTGCACTATTATACCCCTAGATCACCAGGAATGCCCCCTCCTCCTGCCTCCATGTGACTGTCACATCCTGGGGGCTCTTGCACTATTATACCCCTAGATAACCAGGAATGCCCCCTCCTCCTGCCTCCATGTGACTGTCACATCCTGGGGGGCTCCTGCACTATTATACCCCTGTATCACCAGGAATGCCCCCTCCTCCTGCCACCATGTGACTGTCACATCCTGGGGGGCTCCTGCACTATTATACCCCTAGATCACCAGGAATGCCCCCTCCTCCTGCTTCCATGTCACTGTCACATCCTGGGGGGCCCCTGCACTATTATACCCCTAGATCACCAGGAATGCCCCCTCCTCCTGCCACCATGTGACTGTCACATCCTGGGGGGCTCCTGCACTATTATACCCCTAGATCACCAGGAATGCCCCCTCCTCCTGCCTCCATGTGACTGTCACATCCTGGGGGGCTCCTGCACTATTATACCCCTAGATCACCAGGAATGCCCCCTCCTCCTGCCTCCATGTGACTGTCACATCCTGGGGGGCTCCTGCACTATTATACCCCTGTATCACCAGGAATGCCCCCTCCTCCTGCCTCCATGTGACTGTCACATCCTGGGGAGCTCCTGCACTTTTATACCCCTAGATCACCAGGAATGCCCCCTCCTCCTGCCACCATGTGACTGTCACATCCTGGGGGGCTCCTGCACTATTATACCCCTAGATCACCAGGAATGCCCCCTCCTCCTGCCTCCATGTGACTGTCACATCCTGGGGGGCTCCTGCACTATTATACCCCTAGATCACCAGGAATGCCCCCTCCTACTGCCTCCATGTGACTGTCACATCCTGGGGGGCTTCGGCACTATTATACCCCTAGATCACCAGGAATTCCCCCCTCCTCCTGCCATCATGTGACTGTCACATCCTGGGGGGCTCTTGCACTATTTATACTCCTAGATCACCAGGAATGCCCCCTCCTCCTGCCTCCATGTGACTGTCACATCCTGGGGGGCTCCTGCACTATTATACCCCTGTATCACCACGAATGCCCCCTCCTCCTGCCACCATGTGACTGTCACATCCTGGGGGGCCCCTGCACTATTATACCCCTAGATCACCAGGAATGCCCCCTCCTCCTGCCACCATGTGATTGTCACATCCTGGGGGGCTCCTGCACTATTATACCCCTAGATCACCAGGAATGCCCCCTCCTCCTGCCTCCATGTGACTGTCACATCCTGGGGGCTCTTGCACTATTATACCCCTAGATAACCAGGAATGCCCCCTCCTCCTGCCTCCATGTGACTGTCACATCCTGGGGGGCTCCTGCACTATTATACCCCTGTATCACCAGGAATGCCCCCTCCTCCTGCCACCATGTGACTGTCACATCCTGGGGGGCTCCTGCACTATTATACCCCTAGATCACCAGGAATGCCCCCTCCTCCTGCTTCCATGTCACTGTCACATCCTGGGGGGCCCCTGCACTATTATACCCCTAGATCACCAGGAATGCCCCCTCCTCCTGCCACCATGTGACTGTCACATCCTGGGGGGCTCCTGCACTATTATACCCCTAGATCACCAGGAATGCCCCCTCCTCCTGCCTCCATGTGACTGTCACATCCTGGGGGGCTCCTGCACTATTATACCCCTAGATCACCAGGAATGCCCCCTCCTCCTGCCTCCATGTGACTGTCACATCCTGGGGGGCTCCTGCACTATTATACCCCTGTATCACCAGGAATGCCCCCTCCTCCTGCCTCCATGTGACTGTCACATCCTGGGGAGCTCCTGCACTTTTATACCCCTAGATCACCAGGAATGCCCCCTCCTCCTGCCACCATGTGACTGTCACATCCTGTGGAGGCTCCTGCACTATTATACCCCTAGATCACCAGGAATGCCCCCTCCTCCTGCCACCATGTGACTGTCACATCCAGGGGGCTCCTGCACTATTATACCCCTAGATCACCAGGAATGCTCCCTCCTCCTGCCTCCATGTGACTGTCACATCCTGGGGGGCTCCTGCACTATTATACCCCTGTATCACCAGGAATGACCCCTCCTCCTGCCACCATGTGACTGTCACATCCTGGGGGGCTCCTGCACTATTATACCACTGTATCACCAGGAATGCCCCCTCCTCCTGCCACCATGTGACTGTCACATCCTGGGGGGCTCCTGCACTATTATACCCCTAGATCACCAGGAATGCCCCCTCCTCCTGCTTCCATGTCACTGTCACATCCTGGGGGGCCCCTGCACTATTATACCCCTAGATCACCAGGAATGCCCCCTCCTCCTGCCACCATGTGACTGTCACATCCTGGGGGGCTCCTGCACTATTATACCCCTAGATCACCAGGAATGCCCCCTCCTCCATGTGACTGTCACATCCTGGGGGGCTCCTGCACTATTATACCCCTAGATCACCAGGAATGCCCCCTCCTCCTGCCTCCATGTGACTGTCACATCCTGGGGGCCTCCTGCACTATTATACCCCTAGATCACCAGGAATGCCCCCTCCTCCTGCCTCCATGTGACGGTCACATCCTGGGGGGCTCCTGCACTATTATACCCCTAGATCACCAGGAATGCCCCCTCCTCCTGCCTCCATGTGACTGTCACATCCTGGGGGGCTCCTGCACTATTATACCCCTAGATCACCAGGAATACCACCTCCTCCTGCCACCATGTGACTGTCACACCCTGGGGGGCTCCTGCACTATTATACCCCTAGATCACCAGGCATGCCCCCTCCTCCTGCCTCCATGTGACTGTCACATCCTGGGGGGCTCCAGCGCTATTATACCCTTGTATCACCAGGAAATCTCCCTCCTCCTGTCACCATGTGACTGTCACATCCTGGGGGGCTCCTGCACTATTATACTCCTAGATCACCAGGAATACCACCTCCTTGTGCAACCATGTGACTGTCACATCCTGGGGGGGCTCCTGCACTATTATACCCCTAGATCACCAGGAATGCCCCCTCCTCCTGCCACCATGTGACTGTCACATCCTGGGGGGTCCTGCACTATTATACCCCTAGATCACCAGGAATGCCCCCTCCTCCTGCCTCCATGTGACTGTCACATCCTGGGGGCTCCTGCACTATTATACCCCTGTATCACCAGGAATGCCCCCTCCTCCTGCCACATCCTGGGGGCCTCCTGCACTATTATACCCCTGTATCACCAGGAATGCCCCCTCCTCCTGCCACCATGTGACTGTCACATCCTGGGGGGCTCCTGCACTATTATACCCCTAGATCACCAGGAATGCCCCCTCCTCCTGCCTCCATGTGACTGTCGCATCCTGGAGGGGCTCCTGCACTATTATACCCCTGTATCACCAGGAATGCCCCCTCCTCCTGCCACCATGTGACTGTCACATCCTGGGGGGCTCCTGCACTATTATACCCCTGTATCACCAGGAAAGTCCCCTCCTCCTGCCACCATGTGACAGTCACATCCTGGGAGCTCCTGCACTATTATATTCCTAGATCACCAGGAATGCCCCCTCCTCCTGCCACCATGTGACTGTCACATCCTGGGGGGCTCCTGCACTATTATACCCCTAGATCACCAGGAATGCCCCCTCCTCCTGCCTCCATGTGACTGTCACATCCTGGGGGGTCCTGCACTATTATATTCCTAGATCACCAGGAATGCCCCATCCTCCTGCCACCATGTTACTGTCACATCCTGGGGGTCCTGCACTATTATACCCCTAGATCACCAGGAATGCCCCCTCCTACTGCTACCATGTGACTGTCACATCCTGGGGGGCTCTTGCACTATTATACCCCTAGATCACCAGGAATGCCCCCTCCTCCTGCCTCCATGTGACCGTCACATCCTGGGGGGCTCCTGCACTATTATATTCCTAGATCACCAGGAATGCCCCCTCCTGCCACCATGTGACTGTCACATCCTGGGGGGCTCCTGCACTATTATACCCCTAGATCACCAGGAATGCCCCCTCCTCCTGCCTCCATGTGACTGTCACATCCTGGGGGGCTCCTGCACTATTATACCCCTGTATCACCAGGAATGCCCCCTCCTCCCGCCACCCTGTGACTGTCACATCCTGGTGGGCTCCTGCACTATTATACCCCTAGATCACCAGGAATGCCCCCTCCTCCTGCCTCCATGTGACTGTCACATCCTGGGGGCTCCTGCACTATTATACCCCTGTATCACCAGGAATGCCCCCTCCTCCTGCCACATCCTGGGGGCCTCCTGCACTATTATACCCCTGTATCACCAGGAATGCCCCCTCCTCCTGCCACCATGTGACTGTCACATCCTGGGGGGCTCCTGCACTATTATATTCCTAGATCACCAGGAATGCCCCCTCCTCCTGCCACCATGTGACTGTCACATCCTGGGGGGCTCCTGCACTATTATACCCCTAGATCACCAGGAATGCCCCCTCCTCCTGCCTCCATGTGACTGTCGCATCCTGGAGGGGCTCCTGCACTATTATACCCCTGTATCACCAGGAATGCCCCCTCCTCCTGCCACCATGTGACTGTCACATCCTGGGGGGCTCCTGCACTATTATACCCCTGTATCACCAGGAAAGTCCCCTCCTCCTGCCACCATGTGACAGTCACATCCTGGGAGCTCCTGCACTATTATATTCCTAGATCACCAGGAATGCCCCCTCCTCCTGCCACCATGTGACTGTCACATCCTGGGGGGCTCCTGCACTATTATACCCCTAGATCACCAGGAATGCCCCCTCCTCCTGCCTCCATGTGACTGTCACATCCTGGGGGGTCCTGCACTATTATATTCCTAGATCACCAGGAATGCCCCATCCTCCTGCCACCATGTGACTGTCACATCCTGGGGGTCCTGCACTATTATACCCCTAGATCACCAGGAATGCCCCCTCCTCCTGCTACCATGTGACTGTCACATCCTGGGGGGCTCTTGCACTATTATACCCCTAGATCACCAGGAATGCCCCCTCCTCCTGCCTCCATGTGACCGTCACATCCTGGGGGGCTCCTGCACTATTATATTCCTAGATCACCAGGAATGCCCCCTCCTGCCACCATGTGACTGTCACATCCTGGGGGGCTCCTGCACTATTATACCCCTAGATCACCAGGAATGCCCCCTCCTCCTGCCTCCATGTGACTGTCACATCCTGGGGGGCTCCTGCACTATTATACCCCTGTATCACCAGGAATGCCCCCTCCTCCCGCCACCCTGTGACTGTCACATCCTGGTGGGCTCCTGCACTATTATACCCCTAGATCACCAGGAATGCCCCCTCCTCCTGCCTCCATGTGACTGTCACATCCTGGGGGGCTCCTGCACTATTGTACTCCTAGATCACCAGGAATACCACCTCCTCCTGCCACCATGTGACTGTCACATCCTGGGGGGTCCTGCACTATTATACCCCTAGATCACCAGGAATGCCCCCTCCTCCTGCCTCCATGTGACTGTCACATCCTGGGGGGCTCCTGCACTATTATACCCCTGTATCACCAGGAATGCCCCCTCCTCCTGCCCCATCCTGGAGGGCTCCTGCACTATTATACCCCTGTATCACCACGAATGCCCCCTCCTCCTGCCACCATGTGACTGTCACATCCTGGGGGGCTCCTGCACTATTATATTCCTAGATCACCAGGAATGCCCCCTCCTCCTGCCACCATGTGACTGTCACATCCTGGGGGGCTCCTGCACTATTATACCCCTAGATCACCAGGAATGCCCCCTCCTCCTGCCTCCATGTGACTGTCGCATCCTGGAGGGGCTCCTGCACTATTATACCCCTGTATCACCAGGAATGCCCCCTCCTCCTGCCACCATGTGACTGTCACATCCTGGGGGGCTCCTGCACTATTATATTCCTAGATCACCAGGAATGCCCCCTCCTCCTGCCTCCATGTGACCGTCACATCCTGGGGGGCTCCTGCACTATTATACCCCTAGATCACCAGGAATGCCCCCTCCTCCTGCCTCCATGTGACTGTCACATCCTGGGGGGTCCTGCACTATTATATTCCTAGATCACCAGGAATGCCCCCTCCTCCTGCCACCATGTGACTGTCACATTCTGGGGGGTCCTGCACTATTATACCCCTAGATCACCAGGAATGCCCCCTCCTCCTGCCACCATGTGACTGTCACATCCTGGGGGGCTCTTGCACTATTATACCCCTAAATCACCAGGAATGCCCCCTCATCCTGCCTCCATGTGACTGTCACATCCTGGGGGGCTCCTGCACTATTATATTCCTAGATCACCAGGAATGCCCCCTCCTGCCACCATGTGACTGTCACATCCTGGGGGGCTCCTGCACTATTATACCCCTAGATCACCAGGAATGCCCCCTCCTCCTGCCTCCATGTGACTGTCACATCCTGGGGGGCTCCTGCACTATTATACCCCTGTATCACCAGGAATGCCCCCTCCTCCCGCCACCATGTGACTGTCACATCCTGGGGGGCTCCTGCACTATTATACCCCTAGATCACCAGGAATGCCCCCTCCTCCTGCCACCATGTGACTGTCACATCCTGGGGGGCTCCTGCACTATTATACCCCTAGATCACCAGGAATGCCCCCTCCTCCTGCCACCATGTGACTGTCACATCCTGGGGGCCTCCTGCACTATTATACCCCTATATAAGTGTTACATTTTTGGGGTCTCTTGACATCCTGGGGGGGGTCCTGCACTATTATATTCCTAGATCACCAGGAATGCCCCCTCCTCCTGCCACCATGTGACTGTCACATCCTGGGGGGCTCTTGCACTATTATACCCCTAGATCACCAGGAATGCCCCCTCCTCCTGCCACCATGTGACTGTCACATCCTGGGGGGTCCTGCACTATTATATTCCTAGATCACCAGGAATGCCCCCTCCTCCTGCCAGCATGTGACCGTCACATCCTGGGGGGCTCCTGCACTATTATATTCCTAGATCACCAGGAATGCCCCCTCCTGCCACCATGTGACTGTCACATCCTGGGGGGCTCCTGCACTATTATACCCCTAGATCACCAGGAATGCCCCCTCCTCCTGCCTCCATGTGACTGTCACATCCTGGGGGGCTCCTGCACTATTATACCCCTGTATCACCAGGAATGCCCCCTCCTCCCGCCACCATGTGACTGTCACATCCTGGGGGGCTCCTGCACTATTATACCCCTAGATCACCAGGAATGCCCCCTCCTCCTGCCACCATGTGACTGTCACATCCTGGGGGCCTCCTGCACTATTATACCCCTAGATCACCAGGAATGCCCCCTCCTCCTGCCACCATGTGACTGTCACATCCTGGGGGCCTCCTGCACTATTATACCCCTAGATCACCAGGAATGCCCCCTATTCCTGCCACCATGTGACTGTCACATCCTGGGGGCCTCCTGCACTATTATACCCCTATATAAGTGTTACATTTTTGGGGTCTCTTGACAACAGTAAAGGCAAAGGTAGAACGTTTAGGGTGACCTTGGACCCCGCACCATTCCACAGCCACTGCGGTCCATACACATAGAATGGTTGAGGGGTCAGTGGCAGTGAGGTCCAGTCTTCTCTATGGTTTTCCAGTCCGTACTGGATTGTCGCTGACTACACCTGGGTGAGGAGTGTAAGACACCTGAAATCCTCTGCAGGACCTTCCCAGGTTGGACTTAGGAGATCAAGAGACACAGGGCACATGGATCCAGCCAATGACAGAGCCCAGGACAACCGAGGAACAATAACCAGTGGTGAAATCATCAGAGCCGGCCAACACAGGAGATCAGTAATGGGTCATCTGATGACATCATCAAACATCAGTCATTATGGACTCCGGGCTGTGGTGTCATCGGTCTCGGATCTTCCGGAGAACATTCCTGGATTCTCCATGTTTGCCTCCCAGGAGTGCAGCTGCAGGGCCTAGATTTTGCACTGGGAAATGTTTCCTGACCTCCGCTGGTCTCTGTACATGTCCTCTCTCCATGCTGAGTGGGCGTGTTCTTCTAGGAGTGATGTCACAGCTGTGCTGTGGGCCAATCAGCTATCTCCTCTCTGAAGCTCTTCTTCCCTTATCACAGCACACAGTCCCACATGCACAGTTAGCGAAGCAGCAGCTGCATCCCCCTCCTCCCTCTCTACTATTCAATAGTCTATAACAGGCCTGCACAACATACGGCGCCCCAAGCAATGTTGTGCGTTCCGCTGTCCGGGAGGTTCCACTCCCTTCTTACTGTTTGCAAATGTGAACACTGGGGCAAAGGAGCGCGCGTCAACCCCGATGTGCCGGATGTGATGAGGTCATCACGCTGCTGACGTCATCACACTGCTGCGGGGGCCGCACAGGCAGAGAGATGCATTCATGTACTGATGGTGGTTCTGCCACTGCATTCATGTACTAATGGTGGTTCTGGCATCGCATTCATGTACTGATGGTGGTTCTGGCGCGGCCTTCATGTACTAATGGTGGTCCTGTGTCATGCCAGGTGTGAGTGCAACACAGAGAGTCACGCTAGGTGTGAGTACAACACAGAGGGGAAAGGGAGCCCAGACACTAGGGAAAGGGGGAAGAGGTGACCTCCTAATCTGGACTAACGTCACCCTGTCTCCTCCCAAAGTCCCTATACAGCCTCCGCAGCTGTGGCCTATCACGTGCCTCACCCTACTATCCCTGGCATAAGACTATGGCTGGGGGAGGAAGGAGATAAGCACTAGTCAACCTCCGCTAGCACTATAAAGACAAAAGGGGAAGACAACACAGGGGAACAACAACTCAGCTTTAGAAAAACTCCAACAGGGCACACGGCTTCAAGACTCCAGAGAGGACGTGATGCTGCTTCAGCCAAGTTCCAAATAGAAATGAGTATACCCGACGACGCCCACCTAGACACACCAAGTATATATACACCCAGACTAAAGGGAGGTAGTTGCTGGGTCCTAAACAAAGCCTCCTATCTAGGCAGCTGTCTGCATTGCCAAACGTGGAGATGTCCTGCAAACCATTGCAGGGCGACTGTCTGTCACCTCTGACACACCCGTGACAGTACCCCACCTCTCTACGAGTGGCCTCCGGACACTCAGGACCGGGTTTCTCAGGAAAAGAGGTGTGAAAAGAGCGAACTAATCTGGGAGTGTTCACCTCTGACGCTGCAACCCACATCCTCTCCTCTGGACCATAGCCTTTCCAGTGCACCAAGTATTGCAGAGAACGACGTTGGAGACGAGAATCTACAATCCTCGAAATCTCGAACTCCAAATTACCATCAACCATTACTGGGGGCAGTGGTAGAGGTGAGGGCTCAAGAGGTTCTATGTATCTTTGGAGTAAGGACCTGTGGAACACATTGTGTGTTATGTTCTGCTACCAAAGCTAAGGAAAGAGAGGAGATCTGTCCCTACTATAGGACTCCGCTGAATCCCTACGATGTAACAGGGAACCTGATCCTGCGATCAGACCTGCTAAAGTCCTAATCTAGTCTGTACGAAGACCTATAGATGCGGGGAGGGAATCCCTACAAGTACTAAGGACTGGAAGGAATATGGGACACCTCCTAACTGAAATAGTAGCAGACAGACGAACAAACAAAATAGATAGAACATAGAGGTCCGTAGACCAAGCAAACTAACAGAGATAGATACAGAGCACAGGCTAGCTAGAAAGTAGATATACAATGAAGTCCAGCAAAGCCAGAAGGGCGGAGCAGGATTAAATAGGCCAACAAGGTCATGTGACCAGCAAAGGAAAAAAAACCTAACAGCAAGGTTCTAACAGTACCCCCCCTTCTAAGAGGATCCTCCGGATCCCCTAGGACCAGGCTTATCAGGAAATCTCCTGTGAAACGCTCTGATAAGTCTGGACGCGGAAACATCATCTGACCTCACCCAAGAGTTATCCTCGGGTCCGAAACCTTTCCAGGCCACAAGATACTGCAAACTACCTCTATACCGTCTAGAGTCAAGGATGCGAGAAATTTCATATTCCCCGTCCTCCACCACCGGAGGAACAGAGGCAGAGGCGTCACCATCCGACACAACAGCTTTTTTTAACAGAGAGACATGAAAGACCGGATTAATTCTCCAGGAGGTAGGAACCTCCAACCTAACAGCAGATTGGTTGACAACCTGAAGCACCTTAAAGGGCCCTACAAACTTGGGACCCAATTTCTTAGAAGGAATCCTCAACCGCAGATTCCTAGAGGACAACCAAACCATGTCACCAACAGCGAACAAAACCTCCTGTCGTTTCCTATCAAAGTAGTCTTTAGATTTTCTGTTGGCCTCCTGAAGATTACCACGCACATCCGTCCAAACTCTTTCCAAATCACCGGAAAAATTCTCCTCCTCAGGCACGGCAGATCCCAACTTGGAGAACGACCCAAACGACGGATGTCTCCCAGAACAACAAAAAAAAGGCGAACAACCAGCAGAAGAAGATGTATGATTGTTCAGAGCAAATTCGGCAAGTGGCAGAAACTCAGACCACCCCTCTTGATTGTCTGCCACAAAACAACGCAAGAACTGCTCAACATCCTGGTTTTTCCTTTCTGTCTGGCCATTAGATTCAGGATGATATCCGGACGAAAACGACAAATGAATTCCCAACCTGTCACAAAAGGCACGCCAAAAACGAGCCACGAACTGAGGACCCCTATCAGAAACAATGTCAGTAGGAACGCCATGAAGTCTGACAATTTCTTTGACAAAGGTCTTAGCGAGAGTTTTAGCGCAGGGCAGTTTGACGAAGGGAACCAAGTGACACATCTTGCTAAAACGGTCCACGACCACCCAGATGACAGTAAAACCCTCAGAGGGGGGAAGGTCAGTTATAAAGTCCATAGCCAAATGTGTCCAAGGAGCACTGGGGACCTCCAAAGGACAAAGCAACCCCGCAGCAGGAGTATGTGAGGACTTAGATCTAGCACATATAGTACATTGGCGCACCCACTTAATGACTTCCTTCTGCCATCCAGGCCACCAAAAACTGCGACCCACCAGTCTCTTGGTCTCAGAGATTCCGGGATGACCTGCCAACCGAGATTCGTGACACTCAACAAACAAATCTCTCCTAAAGGTCCCAGGCACAAACAACCTCCCATGAGGAGTGTTAGATGGGGCATTCTCCTGAGCTTTAAGAATCTCATCTTCCAAAACGGAGTCTAAAGCAGCAATCACAACACCTTCTTGTAAAATGTTCTCCTCTTTCTCAGCACCGACTATGGGAGAAAAACTGCGAGACAAGGCATCCGCCTTAACATTCTTAGTACCAGGGATGTAAGTAACGGAGAAATTAAACCGCGAGAAAAACAGTGCCCACCTAGCCTGACGGGCATTCAGGCGCTTGGCAGCATCAAGATATATCAGATTTTTATGATCCGTAAGAACCTGAACGGGAAATTCCGCACCTTCCAAGAAGTGGCGCCAGTGTTCAAATGCGAGTTTAATAGCCAATAATTCCCGATTACCAACATCGTAATTCAATTCAGTCTCCGAAAATTTTTTTGAAAAAAAGGCACAGGGATGTAATCCATCCCCGTTATCCTGAGACAATACTGCGCCAACCCCCACAGAGGAAGCATCAACCTCAACCAAAAACGGCCTAGTAACATCAGGCTGCATAAGGATGGGAGCAGAGGTGAACCTCTCCTTGAGATACACAAAAGCTTCAATGGCCTCAGAAGACCACTGAACCGCATCAGCACCTTTCCTGGTGAGATCAGTCAGAGGTTTGACAATACTAGAAAAAATTTTTATGAATTTTCTGTAGTAATTGGCGAAACCCAAAAACCTCTGTATTGATTTCAAACCAATAGGCCTAGGCCATTCCTGCACAGCCTGAACCTTAACCGGATCCATCTCAAAACCCTCGCTAGAGATAATGTAGCCCAAAAAACTAATTCTCTGTACAGCGAACTCACATTTCTCCAGCTTAGCAAAAAGCGAATTGTCCATTAATAACTGTAATACCTCACGCACGCTCCGCCAATGAGACTCCAGATCCGGCGAATAAATCAAAATGTCATCCAAATACACAACCACATTTTTACCGATCAAAGGTCTAAGGATGTCATTAATAAGATTCTGAAAAAATGCTGGAGCATTAGTAAGACCAAAAGGCATAACCAGATTCTCAAAATGACCCACAGGAGTGTTAAAAGCAGTCTTCCATTCGTCACCCTCCTTCATGCGCAACAGATTGTATGCCCCCTTAAGGTCAATTTTAGAGAACCACTTGGCCCCCATTAACTGGTTAAACAGATCAGGAATCAATGGCAGTGGGTAAGGATTGCGTACCGTAATTTTGTTAATCTCACGAAAATCCAGACAAGGACGTAAACCGCCGTCCTTTTTTTTTACAAAAAAAAATCCAACCGCCACAGGAGACTTAGAGGGCCTAATGTGACCGGCGGCCAAGCTTGTCTGTATGTATTCCTCCAAAGCCTTCCTCTCAGGAATAGTAAGGTTAAATAAACGACTTTTAGGAAGAGTCGCTCCAGGGACAAATTCAATAGAACAATCATAGTCTCTATGGGGAGGCAAAACCTGCGATTCTTTCTCAGAAAAAACTCTCCAAAAATCCTGAATAGGAACAGGCAATTCCCCTCTATCCACAGCAGCAATACGTCCGTTACAACACTTGTCATAACACTTAGGGCTCCAGGACTTAATTTCATTGGTAGACCAATCCAGTACAGGATTGTGAAATTTTAACCAGGGCAAACCCAATATTACTGGAGAAGGCAAGTTATTCAACACTACCAAATCCAATTTCTCATGGTGAACACCATTAATAGTGAGAGGAAATTCACTGACCTTGAGAGTAATATTCTTCAAAGGGGAGCCATCCACAGAAACCACAGCAATGGGGGATGATAAAGGTTCAGGTTTTAAATTGAGTTTTTCCACGAATCCCCCATCAATTACATTCAGTGTAGACCCGCAATCAACAAACACCCGAAATTCCATTAATTTTTCCTGAGCAATCGTGGAAGCAGCTAAAAATACACCCTTGGAATTTAAACAGGCAATACGGGCGTGACTGACCATTTTTTTTTCTTTCTTCATACGAAGCTCACAGCCTTTAATCAAATGACCAGATTTTCCGCAATAGAAACACAAGCCTTCCGAAAAACGACGGTCTTTTTCTTGAGAGCGAGGTGCCACCGATCCAATCTCCATCGGTTCACCACTGTTAGTACACACATTCTCATAACCAGAAACTGACATAGCAGAGGATTTGCTCTCATTAACCCTAGCACGCAGTCTTCTATCCACCCGTATAGCTAATTGCATAGCCTGTTGCAAATCCTCAGGTGTAGGATAAGCAATTAGCAGGTCTTTAACCCTTTCACTGAGCCCAGCAAGAAATAGACTTTTCAGAGCAGAATCGTTCCACCCTGTTTGAGTGGACCAACGACGAAAATGAGTACAATATTTTTCCACATTACCTGATCCTTGCTTTAAACGTCTCAACTCAGTCTCAGCTGATGCCACACGGTCAGGATCATCATATAATAGTCCTAAAGCAGAAAAAAAACTATCCACTGATCTGAAGCATGTATCACTAGGTTGCAAAGAAAAGGCCCACTCCTGAGGCTCTTTGCGCAAAAGTGACATTATGAACCCTACGCGCTGGGATTCATCCCCAGAGGACTTGGGTCTCAAACAAAAATACAATAAGCAAGCATTTTTAAATGAAAAAAATTCTCGATGTTCACCAAAAAATAAATCCGGCAAACATACCTTAGGCTCCAAGAAATATGCTCCAGGACAGTTACTCACGTGCTGACGGAGCTCGGCCACTTCCAGAGAGAGTCCCTGCAGGTGTTTAGCCAAATCCTGAACCGACACCATGATGGAACAAAAAAAAAATCTTTCCTTAGAGAATTTGCAGGCTGGACTTACTGTTATGTTCTGCTACCAAAGCTAAGGAAAGAGAGGAGATCTGTCCCTACTATAGGACTCAGCTGAATCCCTACGATGTAACAGGGAACCTGATCCTGCGATCAGACCTGCTAAAGTCCTAATCTAGTCTGTACGAAGACCTATAGATGTGGGGAGGGAATCCCTACAAGTACTAAGGACTGGGAGGAATATGGGACACCTCCTAACAGAAATAGTAGCAGACAGACGAACAAACAAAATAGATAGAACATAGAGGTCCGTAGACCAAGCAAACTAACAGAGTTAGATACAGAGCACAGGCTAGCTAGAAAGTAGATATACAATGAAGTCCAGCAAAGCCAGAAGGGCGGAGCAGGATTAAATAGGCCAACAAGGTCATGTGACCAGCAAAGGAAAAAAAACCTAACAGCAAGGTTCTAACATTGTGAACCTTAAGGGCCCGAGGAAGTTCAAGACGAAACGCTGCTGGGTTAATGACGGCGGTAATTTTGTAGGGACTTTCAATCTTTCGAAACAGGCGGCCACGAGTGGTGGAGAGTTCTCCTTCAATGGACGTCTTCAAACAGAGGCTGGACAGACATCTGTCTGAGATGATTTAGTGAATCCTGCTTTGAGCCGGGGGTTGGACCAGATGACCCAGGAGGTCCTTTCCAAGTCTACCATTCTATGATTCTATGAACTTATATTCTTGGTAGACAACCACAAAAAGTCATTCACATTCAGGTCCGGACCTGGCAAGCGTTTTCTGTCAGCCATACGTTTATACCTGTCACCCATGGTCTTCAAATTACTCAGAACACCCTGCCATACCAAGGAGAGCGACGAAGCAAACCGTTCCTCTTCAGTAATTCCTGAAGCTCCTCCTCCACTAAAGGTACCAAGCTATGGGTGATAACCGTATGCACCGAAGAACGGTGACCTGCCAGTGGATTCTTGACCATGATTAATGATGGCAAATTCTGCCAGCGGTAGGTAGGATGCCCAATCCTCCTGATTTTCTGAGACGAAACACCTGGGGTAGGTCTCCTAATTCTGATTGACCCGCTCGGTCTGACCATTCGACTGAGGATGGAAGGCAGAGGAAAAGGACAGCTGCACCCCCAGTCGAGAACAGAATGCCTTCCAGAACTTGGAAACAAACTGGGTCCCCCGATCTGACACCACATCGGAGGGAACCCCGTGAAGCTTCACAATCTCATTTATGAACACCTGAGCAAGAGTCTTGGCATTCGGAAGTGCTGGAAATGTGACGAAGTGAACCATTTACTGAACCTGTCTACTACCACCAAAACCACCGTTTTGCCTACAGAAACCGGTAGGTCAGTAATAAAATCCATGGACAAGTGTGTCCATGGCCTACTAGGAATAGGTAGCAGAAGAAGAGGACCAGACAGACGGGAAGGCGAAATCTTAGAACGCGCAAATACTACAAGCAGCTACGTGTTCAATTACATCCCGATGCAACCCCGGCCACCAAAAACGACGAGAGAGGAGGTCCGCAGTTGCCTGACACCTGGATGATCAGCAACACAGAGTTATGATGTTGCTTAATTACTTTATGGTGCAGATCAGATGGTACAAATAACTTTCGTTAAGGGGAGGAGGCAGGGGCGTCCCCCTGAGCCAACAGCACCTCACCCTCCAGTTCAGAATATAATGCCGAAATAACTACCCCGTTCTGTAATATCGGGGCAGGGTTCTCATGGTCACCGCCACCAGGGAAGCTCAGGGACAAAGCATCAGCCTAGATGTTTTAGACGCCTGGACGAAAAGTGACAACAAAATTAAACCTAGTAAATAACAGGGACCATCCGGCTTGAGGGTTGAGACGTTTAGCTGACTGGAGATATGACAGGTTCTTATGGTCAGTAATAACAGTAATAGGATGGACAGCCCCCTCCAACCAGTGTCACCATTCCTCCAACGCCAATTTAATCGCCAAAAGTTCCCTATTACCCACGTCATAATTTCTCTCAGCCGAAGACAATTTTTTAGCAAAGAAGGTGCGCGGACGCCATTTACCAGGGGACGAACCATGAGACAAAACAGCCCCAACCTACACCTCCGAAGCATCGACCTCCACAATAAAGGGTTGTGAAACATCGGGTTGACCGAGTATAGGTGCAGTGGCAAAATGATTCTTTAAGGAAGAAAAAGCCTGGAGGGAAGCATCCGACCAGTTGGAAAGATCAGACCCCTTCTTAGTCATGTCAGTAAGGGGTTTCACTACAACCGAGTAATTTTGGATGAATTTCCTGTAAAAATTAGTAAAGCCCAGAAAACGTTGAAGAGCCTTCAGGTTCTCGGGGAGGTCCCAGTCAAGGACTGCACGGATCTTCTCCGGATCCATCCGAAAATCTGAAGATGACAACAAGTACCCCAAAAACTGCACCTCCTGAACAGCAAAAACACATTTTTCTAGTTTGGCATAAAGTCTGTTATCCCTTAATATCTGGAGCACCTGCTTAACATGCCCCCGATGGGTCTCAAAATCAGGTAAATAAACCAAAATATCATCCAGATAGACCACCACGAACCTCCCCACCAAATGATGGAAAATATCATTTATGAAATGCTGGAATTCCGCAGGTGCATTGGTCAAATCAAAAGGCATAACCAGACTCTCGAGATGTCCTTCCGGGGTATTGAACGCTGTTTTCCATTCGTCCCCTTCTCTGATTCTACCCAGATTGTAGGCTCCCCTTAAATCCAACTTGGAGAACACCTTAGCTCCCACAACCTGGCAGAACAAATCAGGAATCAGAGGAAGAGGGTCTGGATCACGGATGGTAATTTGATTTAATTCCCGGAAATCTAACCAGGGACGTAGACCGCCATCTTTTCTCTTCACAAAGAAGAACCCTGCCGCCACGGGCGAAGATGACGGTTTGATATGTCCCTTCTCCATACTTTCCGCAATGAAATCCTTCAAGGAAAGATCTCCAAAAAAAACCTCCACAGACTGGAGACAAACTGAGTCCTGCGGTAACGAAAACGCCCACGACTGAGGATCGCCCTGCAGTAGAGAGATCACAATACCAACCCGTTGCTCCTCATTACCGGAGGAGTAGGGACGAAGTTTGAGGTACAAGTTGCGTGCCTTCTTAAACACAAAAAAACTTGTCCCTACCTCCTGAAAACCTGTCTGGGGGGGGCAACCAGACTGGACAGGCCTACCTGCAGAGATCCCCACATTGGCGGCCTGTAATCAGACGGGTCGCATGATGTCCGGGGACAGGTTGTGTGATGTCCACAGACGGGTTGCCTGATGTCCGGGGACGGGTTGTCCGATGTCCAAAGACGGATCGCCTGATGTCCGGGGACGGGTTGTGTGATGTCCACAGACGGGTCGCCTGATGTCCGGGAACGGGTTGTATGATGTCCACAGACGGGTCGCCTGATGTCCGGGGACGGGTTGTGTGATGTCCACAGATGGGTCGCCTGATGTCCGGGGACGGGTTGTGTGATGTCCACAGATGGGTCGCCTGATGTCCGGGGACGGGTCGCGTGATGTCCACACACGGGTAATGTCCACAAATAGAGCGGATAATGTCCACAGTCGGGTCGCCTGATGTCCACAGACTGCTTGCGTAATATCGACAGACTGGTTGTGTGATGTCCACAGACGGGTAATGTCCACAGTTGAGTCGCGTGATGTTCACAGACAGGGACAATCACCATGGCCGTCATTATTACAGTTTTTCTAGCATCCTACTCCTCGTGTTGCGAATTAACCCACATCTATTACAGTTGCTCCCATGACAGAATAAGTGACCCCATTTACACCGCCGACTTCCCCCCAATCCTATTTCTGACCTGCAATCACAGCTCACACTGCAGAACTACATGATGATCAGCGCCCCACCCCCGCTCGTTTATAGATGAGTGAGAGATAATTACACCAGCCACAATCAGAGCGGTGATCGTCATCCGCTGCCGAGTACATTAGTCAGTCTGGGACACTGTACACACGGGGTCTCCAGAGACCCCAACATTCAGTGCAAAGCGTCTCTACAATCACTGCAGATCCGGGAATGAAGGACAATGAAGAGACAGCACAAAGTATCATCACAGAGAAACCCAAAGTCCAGAGACAAGGTCATGTGACCTCGCTCAACTCCATGGATAGCCAATCTGCAATCATTTACATATGCAGCTCGCAATCAGTGTGAGCGCAGCTCTGGAGGATATTACAGCAGAAGTAATGTAATGTATGTACACAGTGACTGCACCAGCAGAATAGTGAGTGCAGCTCTGGAGTATAATACAGGATGTAACTCAGGATCAGTAATGTAATGTATGTACACAGTGACTGCACCAGCAGAATAGTGAGTGCAGCTCTGGAGTATAATACAGGAGGTAACTCAGGATCAGTAATGTAATGTATGTACACAGTGACTGCACCAGCAGAATAGTGAGTGCAGCTCTGGGGTATAATACTGGATGTAACTCAGGATCAGTAATGTAATGTATGTACACAGTGACTGCTCCAGCAGAATAGTGAGTGCAGCTCTGGAGTATAATACAGGAGGTAACTCAGGATCAGTAATGTAATGTATGTACACAGTGACTGCTCCAGCAGAATAGTGAGTGCAGCTCTGGAGTATAATACAGGATGTAACTCAGGATCAGTAATGTAATGTATGTACACAGTGACTGCACCAGCAGAATAGTGAGTGCAGCTCTGGAGTATAATACTGGATGTAACTCAGGATCAGTAATGTAATGTATGTACACAGTGACTGCACCAGCAGAATAGTGAGTGCAGCTCTGGAGTATAATACAGGATGTAACTCAGGATTAGTAATGTAATGTATGTACACAGTGACTGCACCAGCAGAATAGTGAGTGCAGCTCTGGAGTATAATACTGGATGTAACTCAGGATCAGTAATGTAATGTATGTACACAGTGACTGCACCAGCAGAATAGTGAGTGCAGCTCTGGAGTATAATACAGGATGTAACTCAGGATCAGTAATGTAATGTATGTACACAGTGACTGCACCAGCAGAATAGTGAGTGCAGCTCTGGAGTATAATACAGGATGTAACTCAGGATCAGTAATGTAATGTATGCACACAGTGACTGCACCAGCAGAATAGTGAGTGCAGCTCTGAAGTATAATACAGGATGTAACTCAGGATCAGTAATGTAATGTATGTACACAGTGACTGCACCAGCAGAATAGTGAGTGCAGCTCTGGAGTATAATACAGGATGTAACTCAGGATCAGTAATGTAATGTATGTACACAGTGACTGCACCAGCAGAATAGTGAGTGCAGCTCTGGAGTATAATACAGGAGGTAACTCAGGATCAGTAATGTAATGTATGTACACAGTGATTGCACCAGCAGAATAGTGAGTGCAGCTCTGGGGTATAATACAGGATGTAACTCAGGATCAGTAATGTAATGTATGTACACAGTGACTGCACCAGCAGAATAGTGAGTGCAGCTCTGGAGTATAATACAGGAGGTAACTCAGGATCAGTAATGTAATATATGTACACAGTGACTGCACCAGCAGAACAGTGAGTGCAGCTCTGGAGTATAATGCAGGATGTAACTCAGGATCAGTAATGTAATGTATGTACACAGTGATTGCACCAGCAGAATAGTGAGTGCAGCTCTGGAGTATAATACAGGAGGTAACTCAGGATCAGTAATGTAATTTATGTACACAGTGATTGCACCAGCAGAATAGTGAGTGCAGCTCTGGAGTATAATACAGGAGGTAACTCAGGATCAGTAATGTAATATATGTACACAGTGACTGCACCAGCAGAATAGTGAGTGCAGCTCGGGAGTATAATACAGGAGGTAACTCAGGCTCAGTAATGTAATGTATGTACACAGTGACTCCACCAGCAGAATAGTGAGTGCAGCTCTGGAGTATAATACTGGATGTAACTCAGGATCAGTAATGTAATGTATGTACACAGTGACTGCACCAGCAGAATAGTGAGTGCAGCTCTGGAGTATAATACAGGATGTAACTCAGGATCAGTAATGTAATGTATGTACACAGTGACTGAACCAGCAGCATACTAAGTGCAGCTCTGATCAGCTGCTAGTCAGTGTGCTGATTACGGGTGTGGTGGCTGTAGATCCTGCTGTGAGCTCCTGATCTCTGAGAAACCAACACCTTTCCACCTGGGGACCTGCTTTATCTCTTTCCCAGGGAGGGAGCGGGTTTCTCGGATGAGTGATGGAGCCAAGTCCCAGGCTTCTGCTTCCCGAACCAGGCCGGCGGGGGGCAGAAGAAACCAGCAACCGGCCTGCACATCAGAGGACTCGGGGGTGAGACGCTCCACCAGGAGTCGCAGCAATGTGGCTCCTACTCCCCCCGGGATTGTGGAGACCCCTAGAAGCCGCAAGGCTTCCAGCATGGAGGAAAAGCCTGACAGCGGCGTGCAAGATGGCGCTCCTTCCGGAGGAAAGCTGAGTGCTCACGGAGGTGAGGCCGACCTCCCTGAGGGGGAATGGGAACTGCAGGGACCCCGGGAGTCTGTGTCCACCTATGCCTCCCGGGTCATGATCCACCTCCGTGAGTATGAAGATGCCAGTAAGCTCATCAGGAGGCTCCGGGAGGAGCTGCGCTGCACAAGCGCCAAAGCTGCGGGGGCCTCCAAACCAAAGAAGGCCAAGCTCCAGGCTGAAGTAAAGAGGCTGACCAGCGAGATTCACCTGCTGGAAATAAGGAAAGCTGACATCAGGGAGCAGAGTGGTCCATTCAAAGAAAAACTAATAAATGAAGACCGCTACAGAGAAATGGCTGATACCAGAGAGCAAAGGCAGATGGGGCTGCAGCCTGAGAGCCAGGTGGATGATGAGAGTGATGATGACCAGCAGCAAGCCCCACCTGGCAGCCTGCAAAGTCACCCGCAGGCCACGTGCAGCGAGCTCCCTGCAGGACAGGCGACAGTGACATCCGGTCGCAGTTCTGCCGGCTCTGGGGAGGACAGTGACAGCAGCGACCAGGGAGGGGCGCTAATGGCGGAGATTAAGCTCCTGGAGTCCCCAGTGTGCCTCCAAAACTTCCATCTTGGTGACGATCTACCAGAAGAGGCACCTGGGGGCCACAAAAAGGCAAAGAAGACCAAGCCAAAGCTGCAGGAGGCGGTAAGATACGTATATGCCCCCCTCCCTGTACCCCCTGAGTCGGCGGCAGGCTCAGCTCGCTGTATAAGCCCCGTTGCCCAGCCCAGCCCGGGTTCTGCTGTGGATCCGGTGCAAAGGCGCGGGGAGATTACAGAGCGCGGTAGTGAGGCGCAGAGCTCCGTCTCTGCTTGTAGTAGTGGGGACGTAGCAGGAGGTGCATCAGCCGAGAGGCTGGACAGTGAGGGCGGCCCGGGCGTTCCATCAGGCCACGATGCTGTGGTGCGCTCCTCAGTGGGAGGGGGGAGCAGCCCGGTGTCGGGGGCAGCTCCGGTAGCCTCGGCGCCTCTGAATGCTGTTGCCGCTGATCACTTAGTTGAGAAGCGACGGCAGTGTGAGGGGGCTGCCGGGGCTGAGCGTTCCAGTCCTCCCACGAAAGTGTTATTTTGTGTTGGCGTCGCTGGTCCGGAAGATCCTGATGCTAAAGATCAGCGGCGCCTAACTGCAGCTAGAGATCAGCGGCACATTATACCAAACAGCGGAAATTACCGACCGATGATGTTGAGGACACACATAAGACCGGGGTTGAGGTCGCCTCCAGTTCTATGGAGGTGACTGAGCCCCTTGTGCCTGATGCGGAGGTCAAAAGGTCATCCACCATTTTTACTGGTCCAGCAGGAATGAATGTGGTGGTGGAGGTGAATGAGGATAATTCATTGTCTAGTGGTGTGGTTGCTGGTTTGGTGGAGGGTGAGATGGAGGTGGGTAATGGTGATACTGTTGGGGCTGATGTGGTCACTGGTCCGGTTGCCCCCCCGGGGGTGGCAACTCCTGTCCAGAGTTATGCCAGTGTCACCTCCGGGGCAAATAGGGCATCCTCCTCGTCTCCGGGCTTTGGGGATGGCATGTTGCAACGGCGCCTTCTGGAGGCTCTAAAGAAGGGGGAGAGATCACTAATGGTAGAGGGTCGAGAGGTTGATCTATCCTTCTGGATAGAGAGGCATGGCCTCGGGGCCTTCCGAGAGCAAAAAGGGGGAGATACAGTGTGGTCCCTCCCAACAGCCAGGCCAGGCAGTGTGCGTAGGAATGTGGTCCGTCTTCGGTGGAGGGGCAGTGATGCATGTCCGCCAAGGTCTAAAGTTGTGGAGCTCCTGCTGAGGATGGGCTTCAAGGCGATTGACATCTACGCCTTGATACATCCCTATTCCACGCCTGAGTTTGATGTCAGCTTTGTTCGGCCGGAGGGGCTTGAGCTCTTCTGGGCGAATTATGAGTTGGCAAAAAATGAGCCCGGCTGGCGAGACTTTGCCGTTCAGGCAGTGTCTCGCCAAAACCAGATCAAGAAAGTGACCGTGATGACTCATAACGAGTCGCTTTCTTGCTATGACATCATGACGTGGCTTGGTCGGTATGGAGAGGTGGTGGAGATGCCAAAGAAAAACCGCGACGAGTTTGGTATCTGGTCAGGGGCCTGGACGTTTATGGTAAAACTTAAGCGTTCAGGTGGTACGGTTGCCCACATTCCATCGTCTGCCTTCCTGGGTAGGGATCGTATCCTGGTCTTCTACCAGGGGCAACCGAAGCTCTGTCACAGGTGCGGCGACCCCACACACTTCAGTGCAAACTGCACTGTGCAGAAATGTGCGTTGTGTGGGGGTGTCGGCCATCTTGCCGCCTCTTGTGTGGAGATTAGGTGCCACCTGTGTGGTGAGTTAGGCCACCCATTCAGCCGTTGTCCTCGCTCCTTTGCTAATGCAGTCGACACCCCGGTGGGAGTAAGCCGTGAGGCCGATTTTGCTGGGGAGGGGACTAGCAGGGGTGGGGGAGCTGAGGGGCCAGGGAAAAAAAGCAATAATAAGACGCCTGCCCAGCTGAGGCGTCTAGACAAGTGCAGACAGGAGAGGGAGCGGGGCGAGCCCCAGACTACCGGGGCAGCCGCTGTCCTGGATGCCAGTGTTGCTGCTGAGGCCCCGAGGGATGATGAGTTAGATGGGGAGGTCAGGAGGATCCACAGGGAGGAAACTGCCTCTGCCTCAGAATCCTCCCATTATGAAAGTATGGATGAGGATAATAAGCGGTGGCTAGAGAACAAGCGTAAGCTCGGCACCAAAAAGAAGAAAAAGAAGGGAGATAAAACATCTTCTCCCGCTCTGACCAAGGTACCTAAGGAAGGTAAAACCGACTCCCCTCTAGTTGGTCTTTCTAACCGGTTCCAAGCCCTTGATAACATCTCTTCCTCTGAGGAGGAGGCTGAGGTTCCGGCTTCAGCGGAGCTTACAGGGGGCGCCGAGTCTCCTTCTCCTGGGGATGCAAGGTCCTTGGGGGGAGGGACTGGCCCAGAGTCCGGAGACGAGGACGAAAAAAGAAGGAAAAATGTGGGAATGGACACCTCTGTGTCATTAAAGAGGGGGAAGGATTCCTCGTCTGAGGCAGAGGATAAGGGGAGTGGGAAGAAGAAAGCCATCTAACTCAATCACCAATGATGGTGGTAGCCACTCCATTGACGCTGGCGTCCATTAATGTCGCCAGCATTAAGTCAAATATGGCTAGATTTGCGGCCTTTGATTTTCTCAGCCGGGTTGAAGCTGACATTTTCTTTTTGCAAGAGACCAGGCTGCCAAATATGGCAGAGGTGTTTATAGCTAAGAGGGAGTGGAGACTCGGGCCCTCCTATTGGTCTCTTGCGGCCGAGCCGTATAGCGGAGTGGCGGTCCTTTTTACCGCACTGGTAGAATGCCGATGGGTTATTGAGTTAGAAATGGGGAGGTGCCTGATATTAGATGTCCTCATGAAGGGACAAGAGCTCCGGCTCATTAACATCTATGGTCCCCAATCTAAATGGGACCGGAAGTGTCTCTTTATGAGGATCAAGCCCTACCTTTTTACGAGTCGGCAGGTCGTCTTTGGAGGGGACTTCAACACTGTCACGAGGCCCCGGGATAGAGGAGGTTCCAGAGACAAGCTGACTTATGATAGCGTCGCCCTTAATAGTATAGCTAGTGAGGCTCGCCTGGTGGATGTCCACATCCGGCACACCGCAGGCCACGAGGGGTTCACCTATCATAGAGGTAACTGTAGGTCCAGGATAGACAGGTTTTATTTAAAGGAGGAAGCCGTCTCTTCAGCAGTATCTGTTGTTGAGGTGGAGTTCTCCGATCACTGTTTGATTTTGTTTTCCCTGAATGTTACAGAGACCCCCCGGATGGGAAGAGGCTTTTGGAGGCTCAATTCGTCTCTTTTGGAAGAAGCGGAGATAAGACAGTCCTTTGAGGATTTTCTTCAGAGCCAGGTACCCTTACTGGATCTTTGTAGTAGTAAGTCAGAGTGGTGGGAGATGTTTAAGAAAAGGGTGGCGAGATTCTTCTGCCAGCTCTCGAGCCTCAGGAGCCTGGACAGGTACCGCTTGTATCAGGGCCTGAGGAGGAAACTCGAGCATCTCGTCTCAACTGGAGGTAGCCGCGAGGAGATCTCCAGAGTAAAATCTTTGCTAATGAGGTGTCAGTATGATAGACACGCATCTTTGGTTTTTGAGAGGGATTACGGGAAGTACCGCTCGCCCGAACCCTTACAGAAACTGCAAGATGTCAGTGAATAGTAAAGTTGTTACAGGACTGGTTGACACTGCGGGGTCCCTGAAAAGATCCAGATCAGGGATCCTGGAGGTCGTCAGATCCTTCTACTCGCACCTCGTGGGGAAGAGGGATCTGGATTGGGATGAGATGTCGGCTTTTCTGGCTGAAGCCGTCCCCGAACCAGGGGTAGACCCCTCTCTTGGTGTTTTGACAGAGATGATCAGGGAAGAGGAAGTTAAGTTGGCGATTGAAGGGCTTGCCCTGAAGAAATCTCCCGGTCCGGATGGCTTAACATCTGAATTCTATAAGACCTTTAAGGACGCCTTGGTTCCCCTCTTGACTGAGGTATTCAATGAGTGTCTTTCCTCGGGCACTCTGCCAAAGTCAATGAGGAGGTCTGCCCTGTTCATCTTGTCAAAGGGTAAGGACCCATCTTGCATTGAGAATTGGTGTCCCATAGCGCTTCTCAATGCAGACAGGAAGGTTTTGGCAAAGGTGCTGTTTAATCGGCTGGTGAAATTTGCACCCCAGCTCCTTTCGGGGGCCCAGCATTGCTCTGTTCCGGGCCGCAGTACAATTAGTGCTGTACTCTGTGTCCGAGAAGCGGTGGAGCAGGGTAGGGCTGGCCACCGGAAGGGGTACATGCTGTCATTGGACCAGGCAAAAGCGTTTGATCGGGTTAATCATGAGTACCTCTGGTCTGTCCTTCTAAGGTATGGCCTGCCGGGGGGGTTTGTTGATTGGCTTAAGACCTTGTACGCTGGGGCAGAGAGTTTCCCGCTTGTGAACGGTTGGATTGGCAGCTCTTTTGAAGTTGGGTGTGGTGTTCGCCAGGGTTGTCCCTTGAGCCCGCTACTGTACGTGTTTTCGATTGACCCACTTCTTAGGAGGGTGGAGCGTGGACCGTTGGCTGGGATCGGGATGGACCGGGCAGCACCGGAAGCCACTCTGAGAGTGGTGGCGTATGCCGATGACGTCACCGTTTTTGTTTCCTCTGATGGGGAGGCAGAATGGCTGATGTCAGAGGTAAATCGCTACTCGGAGGCATCCGGGTCTAAGATCAACCGGGATAAGTGTGTGAGAGTCTCTGGCTGGGAGGAGGAGATCCTGGTTTTGATCTCCCGGACACCCTTCCAGAACCCAAAGTCTCTGCAAAAGTTCTTGGCATCGAATTTGGCCAGGGGGATTACCCCAAACAAAATTGGGACAGCAGGCTAGAGATCGCCACTCAGAAGGTGAACCAATGGAAGGGTTGGTCTTTGACCCTAAGGGAAAGGGTAAACCTGATCAAAACTTACCTGCTCCCTTTGCTGATCTATCTGGGCAGTGTGTGCATCTTGCCAGAGCCTCTCTGGACTCGGGTCTACAGTTTGTTCTTTCAACTGTTATGGGGGAATAGACTGAACCTGGTCAAGAGGGAGGTTACTTACCGTACGAGGAGACTAGGAGGGTTGGGTATGGTCAACCCTGTGGTATTCCTTGTGAATACCTTCATTAAGATCAATATTGCAAACCTCTGGAAAGAGAGGGCTCCTCCGTGGGTATTCTCCTGTAAGGGATGGTTTCAGCCTTTCTTCCAGGAATGGGAGACAGGAGGGCAAGTGAAGGATCTCCGCACACCGCATGGACATCTCCCGGCTTACGCTACCGTGGTTCTGAAGGTAATTCGCCGGTGGGGTCTGGGAATGTGGGAGGTCAGGACTCTGCCAAGGAAGCTCCTTGACAAAAAGGGTTCTGTTGACCCATTTTCAGAGGCCTCTGGCGCTCAGGGATTGCCCAAGTCGGGATCTTGGGGTGGGTCTGCATCTTTTGAATTCTATCAGGATCCCCTCGAAGGTTTGGGACTTGGCTTGGCGCTGCTTCCATGGGAAACTGTGTGTGAGGGACAATCTGAAGTGTAGGAGCTCTGAGGACAGGAACTGTCCTCGGGAGCATTGTGATACCATGCTTGAAAGCATGGACCACTTCCTGCTTCGTTGTCCCTTTAACACAGAGGTGTACAACAGGGTGGACGCCTCCATTGGCTGGCCCCGGCTGGCCGGTCTCTCTTATGCGGAATGGGCCTATGGAGCATTCGGGGACCTGGGTGGTCGGGACCGCTGCACCTTATTTCTAGTTAGCGCAGTGGTTAGGTATCACACGTGGAACGCACGGTGCTTAGTATCGACGCAGCGGAAAATCCTCCCAGTGGACGATGTGTTTAGGACCATACTCTGTGACCTGGTGAAGGTGCGTTCTCTGGAGTATGAGAGACTGGGTACACGGAGGGCCGCTCTCCTCTGGAGGGGCTTTTCTTTTAGTGTGCCCTAGTCTGGTCGTCTCCTCTCCTGATGGTGGGCTGCTGCTGACACCATAGATTTTTGTTTTATTGATCAGTAGACAGTGATGTAGGGCTGCAGGCGCCGAACTTGGGCTTTGTCAGTTGTGGTTATTGTATTGTTTGTTTCTGTATATATTGTATATATGGGTTTGGGTGGAGGTGTTAGGTTGGGTGGAGGGAAAAGGGGGAGGTGGGTTCATCTTGTGGGACACTGGTTATTTGGGTGAAAAACTGGCACTGCCTGATCTGTCCTATGGACGTTGGACTGAGGCATGAGGCGCAGGAGCAGCTCTCAGGTCAGTGCCGGGGAGGGACTGGTGGGCTCGAGTGTGGGGGGTTTTGTTTTGTCTTGTATATATTTGTATAGTTAGTATTTATTTTATTTTATTTATTTAAAAAAAAAAAAGAATGTATATATTAGTTTGTATATAATTTGTCGGTTATTGTTTATTATATTGTTATTATTTGTTTGGTAACCGGACCAGATGTCACAGTGTAGGTAGTTATTATTGCGTATATATGTATAATATGTGTGTGAGGAGAGAGGGAGCGGCTGGACCAGCAGAATAGTGAGTGCAGCTCTGGAGTATAATACAGGATGTAACTCAGGATCAGTAATGTAATGTATGTACACAGTGACTGCACCAGCAGAATAGTGAGTGCAGCTCTGGAGTATAATACAGGAGGTAACTCATGATCAGTAATGTAATGTATGTACACAGTGACTGCACCAGCAGAATAGTGAGTGCAGCTCTGGAGTATAATACAGGAGGTAACTCAGGATCAGTAATGTAATGTATGTACACAGTGACTGCACCAGCAGAATAGTGAGTGCAGCTCTGGAGTATAATACAGGATGTAACTCATGATCAGTAATGTAATGTATGTACACAGTGACTGCACCAGCAGAATAGTGAGTGCAGCTCTGGAGTATAATACAGGATGTAACTCAGGATCAGTAATGTAATGTATGTACACAGTGACTGCACCAGCAGAATAGTGAGTGCAGCTCTGGAGTATAATACAGGATGTAACTCAGGATCAGTAATGTAATGTATGTACACAGTGACTGCACCAGCAGAATAGTGAGTGCAGCTCTGGAGTATAATACAGGAGGTAACTCAGTATCAGTAATGTAATGTATGTACACAGTGACTGCACCAGCAGAATAGTGAGTGCAGCTCTGGAGTATAATACAGGATGTAACTCAGGATCAGTAATGTAATGTATGTACACAGTGACTGCACCAGCAGAATAGTGAGTGCAGCTCTGGAGTATAATACAGGATGTAATGCAGGATCAGTAATGTGTGTACACAGTGACTGCACCAGCAGAATAGTGAGTGCAGCTCTGGGGTATAATACAGGATGTAACTCAGGATCAGTAATGTAATGTATGTACACAGTGACTCCACCAGCAGAATAGTGAGTGCAGCTCTGGAGTATAATACAGGATGTAACTCAGGATCAGTAATGTAATGTATGTACACAGTGACTGCACCAGCAGAATAGTGAGTGCAGCTCTGGAATATAATACAGGAGGTAACTCAGGATCAGTAATGTAATATATGTACACAGTGACTGCACCAGCAGAATAGTGAGTGCAGCTCTGGGGTATAATACAGGATGTAACTTAGGATCAGTAATGTAATGTATGTACACAGTGACTGCACCAGCAGAATAGTGAGTGCAGCTCTGGAGTATAATACAGGAGGTAATTCAGGATCAGTAATGTAATATATGTACACAGTGACTGCACCAGCAGAACAGTGAGTGCAGCTCTGGAGTATAATGCAGGATGTAACTCAGGATCAGTAATATAATGTATGTACACAGTGACTGCACCAGCAGAATAGTGAGTGCAGCTCTGGAGTATAATACAGGATGTAACTCAGGATCAGTAATGTATGTACACAGTGACTGCACCAGCAGAATAGTGAGTGCAGCTCTGGAGTATAATACAGGATGTAACTCAGGATCAGTAATGTAATGTATGTACACAGTGACTGCACCAGCAGAATAGTGAGTGCAGCTCTGGAGTATAATACAGGATGTAACTCATGATCAGTAATGTAATGTATGTACACAGTGACTGCACCAGCAGAATAGTGAGTGCAGCTCTGGAGTATAATACAGGATGTAACTCAGGATCAGTAATGTAATGTATGTACACTGTGACTGCACCAGCAGAATAGTGAGTGCAGCTCTGGAGTATAATACAGGAGGTAACTCAGGATCAGTAATGTAATGTATGTACACTGTGACTGCACCAGCAGAATAGTGAGTGCAGCTCTGGAGTATAATACAGGATGTAACTCAGGATCAGTAATGTAATGTATGTACACAGTGACTGCACCAGCAGATTAGTGAGTGCAGCTCTGGAGTATAATACAGGATGTAACTCAGGATCAGTAATGTAATGTATGTACACAGTGACTGCACTAGCAGAATAGTGAGTGCAGCTCTGGAGTATAATACAGGATGTAACTCATGATCAGTAATGTAATGTATGTACACAGTGACTGCACCAGCAGAATAGTGAGTGCAGCTCTGGAGTATAATACAGGATGTAACTCAGGATCAGTAATGTATGTACACAGTGACTGCACCAGCAGAATAGTGAGTGCAGCTCTGGAGTATAATACAGGATGTAACTCAGGATCAGTAATGTAATGTATGTACACTGTGACTGCACCAGCAGAATAGTGAGTGCAGCTCTGGAGTATAATACAGGAGGTAACTCAGGATCAGTAATGTAATGTATGTACACTGTGACTGCACCAGCAGAATAGTGAGTGCAGCTCTGGGGTATAATACAGGATGTAACTCAGGATCAGTAATGTAATGTATGTACACAGTGACTGCACCAGCAGAGTAGTGAGTGCAGCTCTGGAGTATAATACAGGACGTAACTCAGGATCAGTAATGTAATGTATGTACACAGTGACTGCACCAGCAGAATAGTGAGTGCAGCTCCGGGGGATAATACAAGAGGTAACTCAGGATCAGTAATGTAATGTATGTACACAGTGACGGCACCAGCAGAATAGTGAGCGCAGCTCTGGAGTATAATACAGGAGGTAACTCAGGATCAGTAATGTAATGTATGTACACAGTGACTGCACCAGCAGAATAGTGAGCGCAGCTCTGGGTCTACTGTACACAGCAGAAATGACATGGCTTACTATCATAACAGGACGGCATTTCCAGGGGTTAACTTAGAGGCGTCTTTGTGTGAGTAACATATGGAAATTGTGTTGCTGCTTGTTTCTCCTAAAAGCAGTAATTAGTGTAACATGTTAATTGTGGCTTAATCCAGGCTGTTTCTGATGGTTGAGGTCGCTGTCTCTGTGATGGGTTTCCAGTTGTCCGGGCTGACGGGGTCCTCACCCTGCATTGCTCTTTGCCTGAGCTCAGTGTGTGCTTTGTTCCTGCTCCATAGATCAGGACTCCGATCATGAGAAATAATCAATCATATATGGATAAAAAAATCCAATGGATCATACATTTATAATTTCACAGAGCAATTAATTCCAGCCTGAAAAATGCCTGGAGATGATGGAAGGAGTAGTAACACCAAGAAGTGGTGGTGTAATATGTGAAGTAAACCAACCCAGCAGTCGGGGGTCATGTATGTTCACACTCAGGTGGGACTGCAGAAATCCTCTGTGAGGAAGAACTTTGTTTTCTAAACAGAATTTGTTACAGATTTTCAACAGGATTAAATCCACAAAGAGAATTGACATACAGGCGATAGAAAATTAACACCACATGTCAAATTATCCATTGACATTTTTCCATAGCATGTGGTAGAGATCCACATTACTGCATTTCCCATAAATATGAACATTCACAAATTATCCTGCATTATACTCCAGAGCTGCACTCACTATTCTGCTGGTGCAGTCACTGTGTACATACATTGCTGATCCTGAGTTACATCCTGTATTATACTCCAGAGCTGCACTCACTATTCTGCTGGTGCAGTCACTGTGTACATACATTACATTACTGATCCTGAGTTACATCCTGTATTATACTCCAGAGCTGCACTCACTATTCTGCTGGTGCAGTCACTGTGTACATACATTACATTACTGATCCTGAGTTACATCCTGTATTATACCCCAGAGCTGCACTCACTATTCTGCTGGTGCAGTCACTGTGTACATACATTACATTACTGATCCTGAGTTACATCCTGTATTATACTCCAGAGCTGTACTCACTATTCTGCTGGTGCAATCACTGTGTACATACATTACATTACTGATCCTGAGTTACATCCTGTATTATACCCCAGAGCTGCACTCACTATTCTGCTGGTGCAGTCACTGTGTACATACATTACATTACTGATCCTGAGTTACATCCTGTATTATACCCCAGAGCTGCACTCACTATTCTGCTGGTGCAGTCACTGTGTACATACATTACATTACTGATCCTGAGTTACATCCTGTATTATACTCCAGAGCTGCACTCACTATTCTGCTGGTGCAGTCACTGTGTATATACATTACATTACTGATCCTGAGTTACATCCTGTATTATACTCCAGAGCTGCACTCACTATTCTGCTGGTGCAGTCACTGTGTACATACATTACATTACTGATCCTGAGTTACATCCTGTATTATACTCCAGAGCTACACTCACTATTCTGCTGGTGCAGTCACTGTGTACATACATTACTGATCCAGCACTGATTCTGAGTTACATCCTGGATTATACTTGGGTAGTTCTGGGTGTTTTTCCTGGGACCCCCAATATGGGATATATTCTTGCTACTGTGGATTTGGGGGGGATGCACAGCAGTGGGGGCAGAGCAATGACATTGACTGTGGATACAATGTGACGCTGCGGACTTATTGTGATTGCTGCGCGCCTGGCACTGTATGACGGGGAGCGGACGGTGATGATATAAGGGCTACACCTGGGACGGCAGCGAGGAATCCTGCGCTGCAAATATGTTCCATTAAACACAGTGAACAAGAGACTCAGTGTTCAGCTCAGGACTAGACCGACAATGCTGGTACGTGCGCCTTTAACCCCTTATCAGCCTGAAAATAAATATATTTACATGTGCAGTACAATCAACATGTACCCCCATAGACACAGGGCCCCCCATTCTGGGGGTCTTTATTTAATGGGGTCTCCTAGTTGTACATAAATAATGCTTCATCATTGATAATTAAAAGTTATGAAAAATTAACAAAAAAAAAATGTAAATTAAGGTCCAACCTGTCAGGAACTCCGCTTGTGTCAGTGAATTAACATGTTCTTGTTTCTGTCCAGAGGCTGAGCCCCATTCTAATCTGATATTTCTCACTGCTGAGGTTTTGTTACAATTGTATCTGGTGTATTCAATCCTGAGCTGAGCATCCTGCACTACAGGCTGACACACTGTAACAAAGTATCAGGAAAGGAGAGAGATCTGTGCTGATGGGTCTATCTCTAGTCAGAGATCCATCAGCACGGGTGTCCTTTCTTTTCTCTAATATTCGAAAATCATACTAACAGGTTAACTGGACCCTGTGAAACATAGAAAATAGCTAGGGTCAGGGATGATGGGAGTAGTGATACATTGTGTGATAGGAGATTAGATTGTGAGCTCCTGGGGTCAGGGATGATGGGAGTAGTGATACATTGTGTGATAGATTAGATTGTGAGCTCTGGGGTCAGGAATGATGGGAGTAGTGATACATTGTGTGATAGGAGATTAGATTGTGAGCTCTGGGGTCAGGTATGATGGGAGTAGTGATACATTGTGTGATAGGAGATTAGATTGTGAGCTCCGGGGTCAGGGATGATGGGAGTAGTGATACATTGTGTGATAGGAGATTAGATTGTGGGCTCTGGGGTCAGGGATGATGGGAGTAGTGATACATTGTGTGATAGGAGATTAGATTGTGAGCTCCAGGGTCAGGGATGATGGGAGTAGTGATACATTGTGTGATAGGAGATTAGATTGTGAGCTCCGGGGTCAGGGATGATGGGAGTAGTGATACATTGTGTGATAGGAGATTAGATTGTGAGCTCTGGGGTCAGGGATGATGGGAGTAGTGATACACTGTGTGATAGGAGATTAGATTGGGAGCTCCGGGGTCAGGGATGATGGGAGTAGTGATACACTGTGTGATAGGAGATTAGATTGTGAGCTCTGGGGTCAGGTATGATGGGAGTAGTGATGCACTGTGTGATAGGAGATTAGATTGTGAGCTCCGGGGTCAGGGATGATGGGAGTAGTGATACACTGTGTGATAGGAGATTAGATTGTGAGCTCCGAGGTCAGGGATGATGGGAGTAGTGATACACTGTGTGATAGGAGATTAGATTGTGAGCTCCGGGGTCAGGGATGATGGGAGTAGTGATACACTGTGTGATAGATTAGATTATGAGCTCTGGGGTCAGGGATGATGGGAGTAGTGATACATTGTGTGATAGGAGATTAGATTGTGAGCTCCAGGGTCAGGGATGATGGGAGTAGTGATACTGTGTGATAGATTAGATTGTGAGCTCTGGGGTCAGGGATGATGGGAGTAGTGATACACTGTGTGATAGGGGATTAGATTATGAGCTCCGAGGTCAGGGATGATGGGAGTAGTGATACATTGTGTGATAGGAGATTAGATTGTGAGCTCCGGGGTCAGGGATGATGGGAGTAGTGATACATTGTGTGATAGGAGATTAGATTGTGAGCTCTGGGGTCAGGGATGATGGGAGTAGTGATACACTGTGTGATAGGGGATTCGATTATGAGCTCCGAGGTCAGGGATGATGGGAGTAGTGATACACTGTGTGATAGGAGATTAGATTGTGAGCTCTGGGGTCAGGGATGTTGGGAGTAGTGATACATTGTGTGATAGGAGATTAGATTGTGAGCTCCGGGGTCAGGGATGATGGGAGTAGTGATACACTGTGTGATAGGAGATTAGATTGTGAGCTCCAGGGTCAGGGATGTTGGGAGTAGTGATACATTGTGTGATAGGAGATTAGATTGTGAGCTCCGGGGTCAGGGATGATGAGAGTAGTGATACATTGTGTGATAGGAGATTAGGTTGTGAGCTCCGGGGTCAGGGATGATGGGAGTAGTGATACATTGTGTGATTGGAGATTAGATTGTGAGCTCCTGGGGTCAGGGATGATGGGAGTAGTGATACACTGTGTGATAGGAGATTAGATTGTGAGCTCCTGGGGTCAGGGATGATGAGAGTAGTGATACACTGTGTGATAGGAGATTAGATTGTGAGCTCCTGGGGTCAGGGATGATGAGAGTAGTGATACATTGTGTGATAGGAGATTAGATTGTGAGCTCTGCGGTCGGGATGATGGGAGTAGTGATACACTGTGTGATAGATCAGATTGTGAGCTCCGGGGTCAGGGATGATGGGATAGTGGTACCAGAGGTGTAGCTAGGGTTCTGGTTTGGGGGAGGGGGGGGGGGGCAAACTTCTGAGTGGGCCCCTAACCAGGTAACCCTGATTACAAAAATAGTGGTGCACCCAGATAGTGGACGTAGGAGAACCTCAGCGGATGACCGCGCTGTTAGTGAAAATAATCTCTATACAAAGACCAGCACTGATACTACCGCCATATGGTGACATATACGGATAGATGCCAGTACTGCAGAACATATAAGAGATCACAGCAGTTATATATAGGGACTTACAGCTGACGTTCTTTCTGATTAAATTGTTCACTTTTCCCGTCTTTTCCATCTGGCCCAGACCGACACGACAACTTCTCCATCCAGGACTCAGAGTCTCAGGTCTGCAGAGATCACAACAAAGACACATTTGACTCCTTACATTTCAGGTCCCGTCCCCATCTATTTCCAACCTGCTAATACCCCGATACTGAGCCGCTGCCATGTGTGACCCTATTACTGCACCTGGGGTGCGCCCTCTAGATGGTAAAACCACCCTCTAGAATATAGTAATGGCGTGTGCAAGTGCCCTAGAAAACAGTGCCCACATTGTGCCCCCTAGAAAGTAATAGTGCTCCCTGTGTGCCCCTCTGACAGTCACAATAACCTGAGATCCCTATATCGATAAGTGCCCACTTAAGATTTAATAATGTCCTGAGTCTCCCCCCATGTACAGCTCCCCTCTACACAGTATGATGCTCTCTTATATACAGTATAATGCCCCCTCACTGTATAGTACCCCCCACACAGTATATTGACCCCTTCGTAGCCTCCAAACTGATGGCTCCAACACTGTATGATGGTCCCCACACTGTGCAAAGACCCCACATTATCTCCCACACTGCATGATGGCCCCCACACTGTGCAAAGACCCCACATTATCTCCCGCACTGTATGATGGCCCCCACACTGTGCAAAGACCCCACATTGTCTCCCACACTGTATGTTGGCCCCCACACTATGCCAAGACCCCACATTATCTCTCACACTGCATGATGGCCCCCACACTATACAAAGACCCCACATTATCTCCAACACTGCATGATGGCCCCCACACTATACAAAGACCCCACATTATCTCCCACACTGCATGATGGCCCCCACACTGTGCAAAGACCCCACATTATCTCCCACACTGCATGATGGCCCCCACACTGTGCAAAGACCCCACATTATCTCCCGCACTGTATGATGGCCCCCACACTGTGCAAAGACCCCACATTGTCTCCCACACTGTATGTTGGCCCCCACACTATGCCAAGACCCCACATTATCTCTCACACTGCATGATGGCCCCCACACTATACAAAGACCCCACATTATCTCCAACACTGCATGATGGCCCCCACACTATACAAAGACCCCACATTATCTCCCACACTGCATGATGGCCCCCACACTGTGCAAAGACCCCACATTATCTCCCACACTGCATGATGGCCCACACACTGTGCAAAGACCCCACATTATCTCCCACACTGTATGTTGGCCCCCACACTATGCCAAGACCCCACATTATCTCCCACACTGTATGTTGGCCCCCACACTATGCCAAGACCCCACATTATCTCCCACACTGTATGATGACCCCCACACTATACAAAGACCCCACATTATCTCCCACACTGTATAAATAGCCTCCATATAGTATAATGCACCAGATAGTCCTCAATATAGTATAATGCACTCCCCATAGGCAGTCTGTAGCATAATCCCCTCACCCCCCCATAGGCAGTCTGTAGCATAATCCCCTCACCCCCCCCATAGGCAGTCTGTAGCATAATCCCCTCACCCCCCATAGGCAGTCTGGAGCATAATCCCCTCACCCCCCCATAGGCAGTCTGTAGCATAATCCCCTCACCCCCATAGGCAGTCTGTAGCATAATCCCCTCACCCTCCCATAGGCAGTCTGTAGCATAATCCCCTCACCCCCCATAGGCAGTCTGTAGCATAATCCCCTCACCCCCCATAGGCAGTCTGTAGCATAATCCCCTCACCCCCCCATAGGCAGTCTGTAGCATAATCCCCTCACCCCCATAGGCAGTCTGTAGAATAATCCCCTCACCCCCCATAGGCAGTCTGTAGCATAATCCCCTCACCCCCCCCATAGGCAGTCTGTAGCATAATCCCCTCACCCCCCCCATAGGCAGTCTGTAGCATAATCCCCTCACCCCCCATATACAGTCTGTAGCATAATCCCCTCACCCCCCATATGCAGTCTGTAGCATAATCCCCTCACCCCCCATATGCAGTCTGTAGCATAATCCCCTCACCCCATATGCAGTCTGTAGCATAATCCCCTCACCCCCCATAAGCAGTCTGTAGCATAATCTCCCCCACCCCTCATCCCCATAGGCAGCCTGTAGCATAATCTCCCCCACCCCCCATCCCCATAGGCAGTCTGTAGCATAATCTCCCCCACCCCCCATCCCCATAGGCTGTCTGTAGCATAATCCCCCCACAGGCAGTCGGTAGCAGAATCCCCCCACCCCCCATAGGCAGTCTGTAGCATAATCCCCCCACCCCCATGCAGTCTGTAGCATAATCCCCCCACCCCCCATAGGCAGTCTGTAGCATAATCCCCCCACCCCCCATAGGCAGTCGGTAGCAGAATCCCCCCACCCCCCATAGGCTGTCTGTAGCATAATCCCCCCACCCCCCATCCCCACAGGCAGTCTGTAGCATAATCCCCCCACCCCCCATAGGCAGTCTGTAGCATAATCCCCCCACCCCCCCATAGGCAGTCGGTAGCAGAATCCCCCCACCCCCCATAGGCTGTCTGTAGCATAATACCCCCACCCCCCATAGGCAGTCTGTAGCATAATCCCCCCACCCCCCATAGGCAGTCTGTAGCATAATCCCCCCACCCCCCATAGGCAGTCTGTAGCATAATCCCCTCACCCCCCCATAGGCAGTCTGTAGCATAATCCCCTCACCCCCCATAGGCAGTCTGTAGCATAATCCCCTCACCCCCCATAGGCAGTCTGTAGCATAATCCCCTCACCCCCCCATAGGCAGTCTGTAGCATAATCCCCTCACCCCCCCATAGGCAGTCTGTAGCATAATCCCCTCACCCCCATAGGCAGTCTGTAGAATAATCCCCTCACCCCCCATAGGCAGTCTGTAGAATAATCCCCTCACCCCCCATAGGCAGTCTGTAGCATAATCCCCTCACCCCCCCATAGGCAGTCTGTAGCATAATCCCCTCACCCCCCATATACAGTCTGTAGCATAATCTCCTCACCCCCCATATGCAGTCTGTAGCATAATCCCCTCACCCCCCATATGCAGTCTGTAGCATAATCCCCTCACCCCCATATGCAGTCTGTAGCATAATCCCCTCACCCCATATGCAGTCTGTAGCATAATCCCCTCACCCCCCATAAGCAGTCTGTAGCATAATCTCCCCCACCCCTCATCCCCATAGGCAGCCTGTAGCATAATCTCCCCCACCCCCCATCCCCATAGGCAGTCTGTAGCATAATCTCCCCCACCCCCCATAGGCTGTCTGTAGCATAATCCCCCCACAGGCAGTCGGTAGCAGAATCCCCCCACCCCCCATAGGCAGTCTGTAGCATAATCCCCCCACCCCCCATGCAGTCTGTAGCATAATCCCCCCACCCCCCATAGGCAGTCTGTAGCATAATCCCCCCACCCCCCATAGGCAGTCGGTAGCAGAATCCCCCCACCCCCCATAGGCTGTCTGTAGCATAATCCCCCCACCCCCACAGGCAGTCTGTAGCATAATCCCCCCACCCCCACAGGCAGTCTGTAGCATAATCCCCCCACCCCCACAGGCAGTCTGTAGCATAATCCCCCCACCCCCACAGGCAGTCTGTAGCATAATCCCCTCACCCCCCATAGGCAGTCTGTAGCATAATCCCCTCACCCCCCATAGGCTGTCTGTAGCATAATCCCCCCACCCCCCATAGGCAGTCTGTAGCAGAATCCCCCCACCCCCCATAGGCTGTCTGTAGCATAATCCTCCCACCCCCCATAGGCTGTCTGTAGCATAATCCCCCCACCCCCCATAGGCTGTCTGTAGCATAATCCTCCCACCCCCCATAGGCTGTCTGTAGCATAATCCCCCCACCCCCCATAGGCTGTCTGTAGCATAATCCCCCCACCCCCACAGGCAGTCTGTAGCATAAATCAAGTGACGTCAGACACAGAGGACGCTATGGGAACTGATGGGAGGGGGAGCGTCGCTCCTTCTGCCATCACTGATCTTGCGGTTGCGGTGACGTGCGGGCGGGGGGCCTGATGCTGGCACCGGGGGCCCCCTTCCTGCTCAAGGGCCCCATAGCAGCCGCCGGGCAGTGCCGGGGCATCGGGACTCCCTGTTCTGCCCGGAGTATAGCTGTGCTGCGCACGCCGCTACAGTTCCAATAGCGTAGCTCCGGGTGGGCCCCCTCGGGGTCCGGGGTGACCGCCCCCTCTGCCCCCCCGGTAGCTACGCTACTGAGTGGTACCAATGTTACAGAGCGATCATCTTCCCATCGATCCTTCGCTCTGGTCATGTGATTATGGTTGATCAGCAGATGTCACCTGGACACAGTTCCAGGGAGCGAGGAAACCCTGCTGCCACTTGTAACCCAACCCCGTTCCCTGCAGCGGACGAGCGGCCCATTAGGCAGCACAAGGCCGGTAATAAGGAACTAATTACTTACAGTATGATTAGCTCTTGTAAAAAGATGCAGTCACCCTGCAAATCAGCACTTGGAGGAGCGATTGTGCTCTGCTTTCCTGTAGTCTCTGCATTCTCCGCTGCCAATTACTGGTCTGGGCTAATGATAACAATCTAGTTATGCCTGGAAGAAAGAAATGGAGTGAAGATGGAGAGAATGGGGAGGAAACAAGGAGAGGAATAAGGGAAAAAGACGCTGAGGATGAATGAGAAGATGCAGAGGAAGAAGGTGAAACAGAATAAGAAGACAAAAAAAAAAGAAAGTGGAAAAAATAGAGATAAAGAAGAAGAAGGGTAAAAATAAGGGAAAGAAAAAGCTGAAGAAGATGAGGAAGAGGAAGAAAAAGAAAACGAGGATAGTGAAGAATAGAATAAGAAGAAGAAGAGAAGCAAGATGGTGAGGAAGACAAAGGAGAAGGAGAGGAAGTATAAAAAGAAGGGGAAGAACGGATGAAGACGAGAAGTAAACGGAAGATGGTGAGATAGAAGAATAAAGGAAAAGAGGAAGGACACAGAGGTTAAGTTCGATCCCGGGTTCTAGGACTGATCGCCTTTTCTCGGGGTCATTTTTCCCCTGTGACACAAATTGGCTGAATGTGTCCTGGGGTTTTTGCCTTCTTCTGGATCAACAGATTTAGGTATAGGGATAAAAATGGTAATAATACATTGTGAGGCCGAGTCCCAGTTAGTTAGTGTAGTGTTAGTGTAGGGAGGACAATAGGGGGAGGAAGGTTGAACTTGATGGACCGAGGTCTTTATTCAACCTACGTTACTATGTTACTACTATGAGGATGAAGTGATGGAAAGAAGAAGCTAAAGAAGTGGAGGAATATGTAGATGAAAAAAGGGAGAGCAAGAATAGGAAAGAAGGAGAGCAAGAACAATGGGAATAAGCAGAAAAAGAAAAGGAAGGTGAAAAGGTGCATAATGAGGAAGAAGTGGAGAAAGAAAAAGAAGGAAAGGAATAATAAGGGACAAAAGAAGCTGAAAAAGAAGAGGGAGGAAGAAGATGGAGAGAAAAAAATAGAGAAAAAGAGAAAGTGGAAGACGGATTAAGAACAAGAGGAAAAGAAAGAAGGAAGTTCAAAGAGAAAAAGAACAAGTGTTAGAAGCTGAAGAAGAAATGAAAGACGAGGAAGGAGAAGGGGGAAAAATGAAAAGGAGAAAGAGAAGAAAGGTGAGAAAGGGCGAAATAAGAGGAAGAAGGGGAAGAATAAGAAAGGAAAACGAGGAAGTGTAAGCAGGAGAAACTAGAGATTGGGAAGAAGAAAAAATATAAGACGGAAAAAGTGGAAAAGATGAAGAAAAGGGAGTTAGAGAAAAAGAAGAAAAAAGGGAAAGGAGAATTAGAAGCTGAAGATATAGGAGAAGAAAGAGACAAAGAATGAGAGAAAAAAAGGGGAAAGAATGGGAATGGGGAGAAGTGGGAGGATATAAAGGAAGACATACTATAGGAGAGACGATTGTCCGCAAGCTTCTCTGTGCCGGTGCTGACTGACTGCTGATGATCACCTGTAATCATTTCTCATGGAATCTGAACAGAATAAACAGATACAACTGAGTGAAAGGAAGCGCCAAACCTCCACAGCTGAACTCCGTGCTGCGCTCTGCAGCGTCTTCCAGAAATCAGGCTTTTTTTTTACTTACACTAACTCTTTATTTACTTTTCACCAATACTTTGCTCAAAATAAGTGTAAGCAATTAATAAATTAAAACCATTCTCAATACCTTCTCATACCTCCACCCCACGGATGCCCCACTGGGCTAAATTTACTCTCAAGTTGCCTTTAGTTGTTCCCGTTCACGGTCGATCATGCACAGTGCGGTTTCTCTTTGATGCCTCCCAGGCTGCAGACCTCTGTGCTGGTAATTAAGAGGAGAGATGTACTGCAGGATAGGGCTGTATACAGGGGGCTGAAAGGAGCGATGTACTGCAGGATAGGGCTGTATACAGGGGGCTGAAAGGAGCGACGTACTGCAGGATAGGGCTGTATACAGGGGGCTGAAAGGAGCGACGTACTGCAGGATAGGGCTGTATACAGGGGGCTGAAAGGAGCGATGTGCTGCAGGATAGGGCTGTATACAGGGGGCTGAAAGGAGCGACGTACTGCAGGATAGGGCTGTATACAGGGGGCTTAGAGAGGAGCAATGTACTGCAGGATAGGGCTGTATACAGGGGGCTGAAAAGAGCGATGTACTGCAGGATAAGGCTGTATACAGGGGGCAGAAAGGAGCGATGTACTGCAGGATAGGGTTGTATACAGGAGGCTGAGAGGAGAGATGTACTGCAGGATAAGGCTGTATACAGGGGGCTGAAAGGAGCGATGTACTGCAGGATATGGCTGTATACAGGGGGCAGAAAGGAGCGATGTACTGCAGGATAGGGTTGTATACAGGAGGCTGAGAGGAGAGATGTACTGCAGGATAAGGCTGTATACAGGGGGCTGAAAGGAGCGATGTACTGCAGGATAGGGCTGTATACAGGGGGCAGAAAGGAGCGATGTACTGCAGGATAGGGTTGTATACAGGAGGCTGAGAGGAGAGATGTACTGCAGGATAAGGCTGTATACAGGGGGCTGAAAGGAGCGATGTACTGCAGGATATGGCTGTATACAGGGGGCTGAAAAGAGCAATGTACTGCAGGATAAGGCTGTATACAGGGGGCTGAGAGGAGCGATGTACTGCAGGATAGTGCTGTATACAGGGGGCTGAAAAGAGCGATGTACTGCAGGATAAGGCTGTATACAGGGGACTGAAAGGAGCGATGTACTGCAGGATAAGGCTGTATACAGGGGGCTGAAAGGAGCGATGTACTGCAGGATAGGGCTGTATACAGGGGGCTGAGAGGAGAGATGTACTGTAGGATAGGGCTGTATACAGGGGGCTGAGAGAGGAGCGATGTACTGCAGAATAGGGCTGTATACAGGAGGCTGAGAGGTGCGATGTACTGCAGGATAGGGCTGTATACAGGGGGCTGAGAAAGGAGTGATGTACTGCAGAATAGGGCTGTATACAGGGGGCTGAGAGGAGCGATGTACTGCAGAATAGGGCTGTATACAGGGGGCTGAGAGGAGCGATGCACTGCAGGATGTGGCTGAGAAGAGCGATGTACTGCAGGATAGGGCTGTATACAGGGGGCTGAGAGGAGAGATGTACTGAAGGATAGGGCTGTATACAGGGGGCTGAGAGAGGAGCGATGTACTGCAGAATAGGGCTGTATACAGGAGGCTGAGAGGTGTGATGTACTGCAGGATAGGGCTGTATACAGGGGGCTGAGAGAGGAGCGATGTACTGCAGAATAGGGCTGTATACAGGAGGCTGAGAGGTGCGATGTACTGCAGGATAGGGCTGTATACAGAAGGCTGAGAGGAGCGATGTAGTACAGGATGGGGCTGTATACAGGAGGCTGAGAGGAGCGATGTACTGCAGGATGGGAGTGTATACAAGGGGCTGTGAGGAGTGATGTACTGCAGGATAGGGCTATATACAGAGGGCTGAGAGAAGCGATGTACTGCAGCATGACACTGTGTACAGGGGGCTAACAGGAGCAATGTACTGCAGGACAGGACTGTATACAGGGGCTGAGAGGACAGCTGTACTGCAGGATGGGACTGTATACAAGGGTCTGTGAGGAGTGATGTACTGCAGGAGCAATATACTACAGGATGGGGCTGTATACAGGAGGCTGAGAGGAGCGATGTACTACAGGATGGGGCTATATACAGGAGGCTGAGAGGAGCGATGTACTGCAGGAGCAATATACTACAGGATGGGGCTGTATACAGGAGGCTGAGAGGAGCGATGTACTACAGGATGGGGCTATATACAGGAGGCTGAGAGGAGCGATGTACTGCAGGATATGGCTGTATACAGCGGGCTGAGTGGAGCAGTGTACTGCAGGACAGGATTGTATAGAGGGGGCTGACAGGAGAGATGTACTGCAGGATGCTGCGGTATACTGGGGCTGAGAAGAGAGATGTACTGCAGGTTTGAGGCTGTTAACAGTGACTGAAATTAGTAGTTCTGTGTTTGTTGCCTGCTGCTGATAGACCAGTGATGTGAAACTGCAACTGACACTCTATTGATGCCTATGAGAGAAGATAATCATCTTCATCTGCCATATGCATCAACAAAGCAGCATTTGCAGTCTTCCAAAACGAATGTCAGTAGTAGGCACCAAACACAGCTCTTCTACACTGCTATTGTGGAGAAGTGCAGGAGAGCTGAACGCTGCTAGAACTAGCTAAGTGACTTAATACCACAGAGCAGCTGTGTTCATGTAGGTGGCAGAAGAAATCAACCAGACAGGAGACTGTACAGGAGCAGAAAGCGCACACAAGCATATGGTGGAAATCTTGAGGACATCTCAGAGAGGTGGAACATTGCAGGAGCACAGGAGCAGAAGGAGGGGACTGCAGCACTGACGAGAAGCAGGCGCTTCTGGGAAACGTTGTTTTAGCAGATAAGAATAGGACCGCCCATTCAGGTCTGTGAAGCTGGATGCACAGGGGCAGGTAGAGATGAAAAAACATACAAAAAGGTGCAAGAAAGAAGCGTTCTCTTGGCCTTAGTTGTTACATTAACGATATGAATGTACTGTCATTTGTGACACAATGCAATTGTTGGAAACATTTATTAACCAACTGGAACAGAACAGATTCATTTGCGCCGTGCACTTCAGTTTAATACTGGAGTAAAAGCTGCAGCGGCCGCTCGGCTGATACAGATACGTTTTCAGATGCAACCTTTTTATTTAAAATAAACTAAGTTTCAAAGAAGTCTTATTCTAGAATGGGTTGTGTAAAAACGGAGGAAACATCTGTACATGTTTGTAGAGGTGCAACAAATGTATTAACCCCCATGTGACCTTTGATGAATTTGAAAATGAAGAAGGATGAGGATAGAGGATGAGGATAGAGGATGAGGATAGAGGATGAGGATAGAGGATGAGGATAGAGGATGAGGATAGAGGATGAGGATAGAGGATGAGGATAGAGGATGAGGATAGAGGATGAGGTCAGGGTGCAGGTTGGGGAATAATGGAGGAGGTGGATAGAGGGCGATGGAGGATGATGGTGGATGTAGTAAGGCTCAGCTCCATACAGGGGGATGTCCTGTGGGTTAGATGGATGGATGGAGGGACAGCTGAGCGGGAGAAGGAAGCTCCTCACCCTGCAGCTGCTGCTCATTGATCACACATGCAGTAATGATGGCCGTCATGGTTGCATCTCCTATAATCCCTACAGCAGAGTACACACTGAAGGATATCCACACACCGCGACTCTTCATCATCGCAACGCGCAGAACATTCCTCTAATCCAGCAGATTACAAGTGATCACATCAGATCCACCTCATCTCATGCTGTGAAATGTATCTGACAGGGTGTGAGATCTGGAAGAAGTCATTGTATGCTGTGGATACAGCTGTCACACTAAGGTTACAATGTGGGGCTTCCCGCACCCTTATCACAATGATATAAATGCTGCCGCCCGCAGGGATGGATGCGGGACGTCTGCCGCCGCAAGGATGGATGCGGGATGTCTGCCGCCGCAGGGAGGGATGCGGGACCTCCGCCGCCGCAGGGAGGGATGCGGGACCTCCGCCGCCGCAGGGAGGGATGCGGGACCTCCGCCGCCCGCAGGGAGGGATGCGGGACCTCCGCCGCCCGCAGGGAGGGATGCGGGACCTCCGCCGCCCGCAGGGAGGGATGCGGGACCTCCGCCGCCCGCAGGGAGGGATGCGGGACCTCCGCCGCCCGCAGGGAGGGATGCGGGACCTCCGCCGCCCGCAGGGAGGGATGCGGGACCTCCGCCGCCCGCAGGGAGGGATGGGGGACCTCCGCCGCCCGCAGGGAGGGATGCGGGACCTCCGCTGCCGCAGGGAGGGATGCGGGACCTCCGCCGCCCGCAGGGAGGGATGCGGGACCTCCGCCGCCCGCAGGGAGGGATGCGGGACCTCCGCCGCCCGCAGGGAGGGATGCGGGACCTCCGCCGCCCGCAGGGAGGGATGCGGGACCTCCGCCGCCCGCAGGGAGGGATGCGGGACCTCCGCCGCCGCAGGGACGAAGCCGAGGAATCAATCAGGGATCAGAGGAAAGTTATTCATATTTATTATCCCTTTAACAGTTTTGCTTTGCTCCTGTTCTACGGGGGCAATTATTTATTCCTACATCAGATAAATGTACAAAGTCCGGTGTAAAGACATTTCCCAGAAAGCAAACTAGTAGGATAAATTCTGGGCAGACACTGAACAAGTAAGGGATGATGGAGATTTCAGCTAAGAGGCTGCTGAATTCTGAGTGCAGCTCTGGAGCATAACGCAGAATATTCACAAATGATATTTTCTTGGTGTTGAAGACGAGGCAGACACTGCAGGACTGGCGCAGATGTTGCCCCCCGCGGTGGTCTCGCAGGATTGCTTTTGGTACCTTCACGGATTAATCTGTTTTTCAGAGTTGATTATTTGCGCCTACAACACGTGTAAGATCATCACCCATAGTTCAGTGCCAGGATGGAGGAGCGAATCCTTCTCTGTGGACTCTAGATGTTAGGAATAATCCTTGCACCACTGAGGTGACGCTGCAGCCCCCAAACACTTGTTACGACCGCACCTTCCCATGGCGGTCAGCGGAGCGTTATCAGGGATCCGTGTTTTTGCCTTTATCCTCGGTGAGCAGATTGCAGTTCGCATTTCCCTGTTACTATTCTACGGTGCAATTTTGTGTGCGGTGCTCTGTGGCCCCTCACACACCAGGGCCCCAAGTGTCAGCAGTCGGTTCAGCTGGAGGTGTATCCAGTCAGTGGTGACGCGGCGCCCTCTGGTGTTCACAGACAGAAGCTGCACCCGCCCTGCTCCTCCCGCTTCTGATACAGCTCGGCAACAGTCAAGGCCACCATTGTAGTGCCACACGGTGCCACCCGACTTCCCTGGAGTCATAAATGGGGAAGCTGCCAACAAAGAAAGCAATGCAGAAAATGAGATGTGTCCCAACATAAAAGAAAGAAAAGTGGGTGAGACAAGCGCACATAGGGTGACATTATGTACACCCATGTTCACATGTAAAACGCCATGAATAAATGGCGCTAAAATAATAAATAATAACAATATTGAAAGATACAGATGAGAAGGGAGTTATGGAGCAGCTCACCTGAAAGGCTGTGATCGGCACAACTCCAATAACCAACCGCCCATGAATATTACAGCTGCCGCCTCCTTATACCAGGAAGAAAGCTCACCGGTGTAAGACGCTCCAAATTCACCAGAATAAGGAGCATCAAATGTGCCATATACCGGGAACACATCACAAGCCCCTCCATAAAGCGGAAAGACCCCACAAAACTATCCGTATACCGGGAACACATCACAAGCCCCTCCATACAGCGGAAACACCCCACAAAACCATCCGTATACCGGGAACACATCACAAGCCCCTCCATAGAACGGAAAGACCCCACAAAACCATCCGTATACCGGGAACACATCACAAGCCCCTCCATACAGCGGAAACACTCCACAAAACCATCCGTATACCGGGAACACATCACAAGCCCCTCCATAGAGCGGAAAGACCCCACAAAACCATCCGTATACCGGGAACACATCACAAGCCCCTCCATACAGCGGAAACACCCCACAAAACCATCCGTATACCGGGAACACATCACAAGCCCCTCCATATAGCGGAAACACCCCACAAAACCATCCGTATACCGGGAACACACCACAAGCCCCTCCATATAGCGGGAACACCCCACAAAACCATCCGTATACCGGGAACATTACTAAAGAGCTGTCATACTCCAGGAGCACCCCAGAAGACCCGGCCTATACTGGGAGCACCCCACAAGACCCGGCCTATACTGGGAGCACCCCACAAGACCCGGCCTATACTGGGAACACCCCACAAGACCCAGCCTATACTGGGAACACCCCACAAGACCCAGCCTATACTGGGAACACCCCACAAGACCCAGCCTATACTGGGAACACCCCACAAGACCCAGCCTATACTGGGAACACCCCACAAGACCCAGCCTATACTGGGAACACCCCACAAGACCCAGCCTATACTGGGAACACCCCACAAGACCCAGCCTATACTGGGAGCACCCCACAAGACCCAGCCTATACTGGGAGCACCCCACAAGACCCAGCCTATACTGGGAGCACCCCACAAGACCCGGCCTATACTGGGAACACCCCACAAGACCCAGCCTATACTGGGAGCTCCCCAAAGGACCTGCCGCGCACCAGGAACACCCCACAAGACCCAGCCTATACTGGGAGCACCCCACAAGACCCAGCCTATACTGGGAGCACCCCACAAGACCCAGCCTATACTGGGAACACCCCAAAAGACCAGGCCTATACTGGGAGCTCCCCAAAGGACCTGCCGCGCACCAGGAACACCCCACAAGACCCGGCCTATACTGGGAACACCCCACAAGACCCAGCCAATACTGGGAACACCCCACAAGACCAGGCCTATACTGGGAGCTCCCCAAAGGACCTGCCGCGCACCAGGAACACCCCACAAGACCCGGCCTATACTGGGAACACCCCACAAGACCCGGCCTATACTGGGAGCTCCCCACAAGACCCAGCCTATACTGGGCGCACCCCACAAGACCCAGCCTATACTGGGAACACCCCACAAGACCCGGCCTATACAGGGAGCACCCCACAAGACCCAGCCTATACTGGGAGCACCCCACAAGACCCAGCCTATACTGGGAGCACCCCACAAGACCCAGCCTATACTGGGAGCTCCCCAAAGGACCTGCCGCGCACCAGGAACACCCCACAAGACTCGTTGTTTTGGAGGCATCACTACTTAGCCCCTATTACAGCCGCTCAGATCCTTTCGTTTCCTGAGTTTTCCTGCTTCCAACACATCAACTACAAGAAAAGACTGATCACTTGCTGCCAATAGATCAGTCCCTGACAGGCGCCATTGTCACCAGAGTTATATCTCTGGTCGGTAGTTTTCATGTTCTGGCCAATCTGAGAATATATCATTTACATTTATATACCTTTATTAACAAAACTGCACATAAATCGGCCACACAGGACGTGGAGTCAGATGCGACCATTAAACCCTCCGCGGTGATGCAGCGGCTCAGTCTGCTGGGGTCGATATCAAGCCGTTAACCTTCAGTTGCTGCGATCCTTCCCGCCTCCGCTATTCAGGCTGCGCGCCGCCTCCTCTCCGGCAGCGCTGTGGCAGCAGTCGGTGACCTCCGGAGCTTTCATCTTCCTTCCTTCGCTCCGTCAGCCCCTGACCCGTCTTCCCCGCTCCGCAGACTCCCCACTTGGAAGCGTCGTCCTCCTTTTTTCCTTCTCTTTTATCTTTCTTTCCTTTGACAGAACACGACTGATTCTTTTCGAAGCTGAGATGCGGCTTCTCATCTCCCGGGTTATTGTGCGGCATGATGCTTCTCCTGGCCGGCACCTGCCGCCACCGCCGCAGTCTACAAAGCACTCCTGGGTCTGGAGCTGCGAGATGCAGTCACTTCAGATAACGATGGAGATAAATGACTGCCAGCTCGGGGCAGTCACTTTCCTTTCACAAGCCAGAAAGGAGCGGCGGCGGCGGATCGAGAGCTCGTTATCATCCATGGAGGAGAAATCAGCGAGGAGGAATCACTGATCACAAAGGCCTGAGCGTATTCACATTGTGCAGTCAGAACCTGCAGAAGTCTCTGCCCCCCTAATTGTCCCGTGTATTTGCTGCACATCCCACCAGTAAATCTTACATCTCGCATGCACATTCTGCTGCAAATTCTCACATGCGAATCCGCAGTGTATGAACGCAGCCCACGGTTGGTTCACGCTCAGCATTTTGCAGCTTTTTCGATCAGAACCGCTGCGGCCTGACGTCACTTTAAATTCTAGAACAAATTATTTATTAAAAAAATAAAGTTGATGAGATTTTTTTTTTTTTCATGGTCTGTGGATTTTTTTTCCCCAGAATGCAGCGTGCTCTGGATCTGGAGTTTCCACCATAGGACTTTCCTGAAAAGATGGAGCGTATGAATGAGACATAAGCGGCTGTACACACAGGTCAGATTTCCAGATGACACGTTCGCATGGGATCACAGCAGCAAAACCCGCAGCGCAGAGGAAAATTCCCACAGAAGCCGCAGGAATCGGTGACCCGTCCCGTGACGGAGGCGGCCTCGCTGTATAAAACAGCAGGAATGTTTACTAATCTGAACGCGGACGATTTCTAGAGAAAAAATACTGGCAGGCGCCATGTCCCAAAAGTTACCCCGGGAGTCGGCACAAGGGCAAACGGCGCAGAGACGATAAAACTGGCGTCCTTGCGGCAGAATAGTGGTGTAATGCAAAGCGCGGCCGGCGTCCTGTCAGGACCGCATTAGTAAAGCTCAGGCTTCAGCCCCCAGTACTGCCAGGACCTCCGCTTAACCTCAGGGAATGGAATAACGTGCAGTTGACGTCACAATCGCTGAACGTCCCCATTGGAGTCACCGCGTCGATCGCTCACCACTCGTCTGATGGAGGGAAGGTCAGTAATGGCCCTCGCGGGCTGGACGGGCACAAGGGTTAATATCTCTGGTGTCAGGATGGAGAGGGGTTAATGAGGTTATCCGTCATACTCTAAAGCCCCCCATACACATCACCTGATCATCCATTGTGGCAGGAGCGGCCGGGCCTACAGTGTGTGTGGGGGGAACCCTTGATGTATGTGGGGGGCCTTCGATGTATGTGTTTGGGGGCCTCCGGTGTGCGTGGGGCCTTCGATGTATGTGGGGGGGGGGGGCCTCTCATGTGTGTGTGTGTGTGTGGGCCTCCGATGTGCATGGGGGGCCTCCGGGATGTGTGTGGGCTTGCGATGTGCGTGGCGGGCCTTTGGTGTGCGTGTGGGGGCTTCCGATGAGCATGTGTGGGCCTCCAATGGGTGTGTGGGGGGGCCTCCGATGGGTGTGTGGGGGACCTCCGGTGTGCGTGAGGCCGCGACATAACTGCCGTCTCTGGTGAATCGTCCCCTTCCAGCATGTCCACACCGTAGACCCCCGGCTTCCCCATGTGTGACGTTACTAAGCCACATGACTGCGCACCGCCCCGACGGCGGCTTCTGCGGGTCCTAATGGAGGGGCCGGAGCAGGGGTGGAGATAGCATTGAGTTCTTGGGCGGCAGAGCGCCCTTATACCGCTTCTGCACAGGGACCCTTATACCGCTCCTGCACAGGGACCCTTATACCGCTCCTGCACAGGGACCCTTATACCGCTCCTGCACAGGGACCCTTATACCGCTCCGGCACAGGGGCCCTTATACCGCTCCGGCACAGGGGCCCTTACACCGCTCCGGCACAGGGGCCCTTACACCGCTCCGGCACAGGGGCCCTTACACCGTTCCGGCACAGGGGCCCTTACACCGTTCCGGCACAGGGGCCCTTATACTGTTTCTGCAGAGGGACCCTGAGGCTAAGTGCTCACGATGCAGAAATGCTGCATATTTTTTCCGCTTCTCCCTGGCAGAAAAAACGTTCTTCACTTGCGTTTCCGCATGCGGGTTGACAAGCGATTTTAGCATCACTTGGAAAGTGCTTGACAACTTGGTCACACTATATAAATCCATGCAACCGGCATATATAGTGTGACCAAGTAATAGTTAAAAAAAAAAATAAGAATGGTGAAAAATAAAAAACAAAGATTATACTCACCTTCTGATGGCCCCCGATCTCCCCGGTGTCTCGCGGTGGTGTGAAGGACCTGCGATGAAGTCATTGAGTCATGTGACAGGTCACGAGACTGCCGACGTCAGTGGTCGCGTGACCTGTCACATGACTCAATGACGTCATGTCAGTTCCTCACACCACCGCGAGCCGCCCAACACATCGCACGCATCGCTGAGGAGCCTGGGGGCCATCGGAAGGTGAGTATAATCTTTATTATTTATTTTAAATTCTTTTTCTTTACAGGTACTATGGTACCCGGGTCTGGATGAGTCTCCTCTTCTCCAGACCCGGGTACCATCCGCACATTGAACCGTGTGATATCTGCATGTGCACATGTAGTGTTGCGGATATCAAGGGTTTCAATGCAAGTCAATGGCGGCGATTACGCTGCGTGTCCGCAAAATTAATGGACATGCTGCATATTTTTCCGCAATGATAATCCGCAGCGGAAATTTCCGCAGCATGTGCACAGCACAGCGGATTATCATTGGGGAACATGGGGCACAGATTACCAAGCGGTTTTTAAGCGTTTTCGCTGCGGAAATTCCGTGGCAAAAACGCTTGAAAAACACATAGTGGGCACACAGCCTTATACTGTTCCTGCACAGGGGGGCCCCTACTACTCTTCCTGCACAGGGGGCCCCCTATACTCTTCCAGGACAGGGGCCCCCTATACTCTTCCGGCACAGGGGCCCCCTAGTACTCTTCCGGCACAGGGGCCCCCTAGTACTCTTCTTGGACAGGGGCCCCCTAGTACTCTTCTTGGACAGGGGCCCCCTATACTCTTCCTGCACAGGGACCCTTTTCTGTCTGTGACCCCGCGACCACCAGGGAGGCCTCACCGGCTGCGCAGGTGTCGGGGGTCCGGAGAGGTCTCCGCTGTGTCCTGTGAATTACAGGGGTCTCAGCAGGCAGGCGGACCCCAGCGATGTACCGTGTCCATGTCCTCAGGTCATCTTCTGTGGGGCCTCACTCTCAGTAATCCCCTCACTATACGGCGCATATACAACGGGGCCAGAGGTAAAGAAATAGTCACCAGAATTGATCACATCGCTTCACAATTCTCCCAGCATCGGGCCCCTGCGGAGCGGCTCCTCTGTGGCCCCTGCGGACCTGCAGCGAGTATTGGGGTCACAATCTACCTGGGGTAAAAGAAAACTGCCCGCAACAAAGATGGCGGAACTTACCTTTCCGGTCCCGTGGGCAGCACGCGATTCCCGCCTCTGAGCGCCGCTGTACGGAGCTTCCGGTTGTCGCTGGTTTCCAAGGCGACACTTCCGGCGCGGCAAGAACAAGAAGCCGAAGCTGTCACATTCTACGAGGATGGCGAGAGCAACAGGCCGAGCTGGGAGGGTGAGGACCGGGGAAGGGAGGAGGAGAGACTGGAGGACGAGGACCGGGGAACGGAGAAAGAGAGACGGGAGGGCGAGGACCGGGGAAGGGAGGAGGAGGAGAGACGGGAGGGCGAGGACCGGGGATGGGGGATGAGGAGAGACGGGAGGACCGGGGAACGGAGGAGGAGAGACGGGAGGACCGGGGAACGGAGGAGGAGAGACGGCAGGACCTGGGGAACGGAGGAGGAGAGACGGGAGGACCTGGGGAACGGAGGAGGAGAGACGGGAGGACCTGGGGAACGGAGGAGGAGAGACGGGAGGACCTGGGGAACGGAGGAGGAGAGACGGGAGGACCTGGGGAACGGAGGAGGAGAGACGGGAGGACCTGGGGAACGGAGGAGGAGAGACGGGAGGACCTGGGGAACGGAGGAGGAGAGACGGGAGGACCTGGGGAACGGAGGAGGAGAGACGGGAGGACCTGGGGAACGGAGGAGGAGAGACGGGAGGGCGAGGACCGGGGGAGGAGGAGAGACGGGAGGGCGAGGACCGGGGAAGGGAGGAGGAGAGACTGGAGGGCGAGGACCGGGGAAGGGAGGAGGAGAGACTGGAGGGCGAGGACCGGGGAAGGGAGGAGGAGAGACTGGAGGGCGAGGACCGGGGAAGGGAGGAGGAGAGACTGGAGGGCGAGGACCGGGGAAGGGAGGAGGAGAGACTGGAGGGCGAGGACCGGGGAAGGGAGGAGGAGAGACTGGAGGGCGAGGACCGGGGAAGGGAGGAGGAGAGACTGGAGGGCGAGGACCGGGGAAGGGAGGAGGAGAGACGGGAGGGCGAGGACCGGGGAAGGGAGGAGGAGAGACTGGAGGGCGAGGACCGGGGAAGGGAGGAGGAGAGACGGGAGGACCTGGGGAACGAAGGAGGAGAGACGGGAGGACCTGGGGAACGGAGGAGGAGAGACGGGAGGACCTGGGGAACGGAGGAGGAGAGACGGGAGGACCTGGGGAACGGAGGAGGAGAGACGGGAGGACCTGGGGAACGGAGGAGGAGAGACGGGAGGACCTGGGGAACGGAGGAGGAGAGACGGGAGGACCTGGGGAACGGAGGAGGAGAGACGGGAGGACCTGGGGAACGGAGGAGGAGAGACGGGAGGACCTGGGGAACGGAGGAGGAGAGACGGGAGGACCTGGGGAACGGAGGAGGAGAGACGGGAGGACCTGGGGAACGGAGGAGGAGAGACGGGAGGACCTGGGGAACGGAGGAGGAGAGACGGGAGGACCTGGGGAACGGAGGAGGAGAGACGGGAGGACCTGGGGAACGGAGGAGGAGAGACGGGAGGACCTGGGGAACGGAGGAGGAGAGACGGGAGGACCTGGGGAACGGAGGAGGAGAGACGGGAGGACCTGGGGAACGGAGGAGGAGAGACGGGAGGACCTGGGGAACGGAGGAGGAGAGACGGGAGGACCTGGGGAACGGAGGAGGAGAGACGGGAGGACCTGGGGAACGGAGGAGGAGAGACGGGAGGACCTGGGGAACGGAGGAGGAGAGACGGGAGGACCTGGGGAACGGAGGAGGAGAGACGGGAGGACCTGGGGAACGGAGGAGGAGAGACGGGAGGACCTGGGGAACGGAGGAGGAGAGACGGGAGGACCTGGGGAACGGAGGAGGAGAGACGGGAGGACCTGGGGAACGGAGGAGGAGAGACGGGAGGACCTGGGGAACGGAGGAGGAGAGACGGGAGGACCTGGGGAACGGAGGAGGAGAGACGGGAGGACCTGGGGAACGGAGGAGGAGAGACGGGAGGACCTGGGGAACGGAGGAGGAGAGACGGGAGGACCTGGGGAACGGAGGAGGAGAGACGGGAGGACCTGGGGAACGGAGGAGGAGAGACGGGAGGACCTGGGGAACGGAGGAGGAGAGACGGGAGGACCTGGGGAACGGAGGAGGAGAGACGGGAGGACCTGGGGAACGGAGGAGGAGAGACGGGAGGACCTGGGGAACGGAGGAGGAGAGACGGGAGGACCTGGGGAACGGAGGAGGAGAGACGGGAGGACCTGGGGAACGGAGGAGGAGAGACGGGAGGACCTGGGGAACGGAGGAGGAGAGACGGGAGGACCTGGGGAACGGAGGAGGAGAGACGGGAGGACCTGGGGAACGGAGGAGGAGAGACGGGAGGACCTGGGGAACGGAGGAGGAGAGACGGGAGGACCTGGGGAACGGAGGAGGAGAGACGGGAGGACCTGGGGAACGGAGGAGAGACGGGAGGGCGAGGACCTGGGGAACGGAGGAGAGACGGGAGGGCGAGGACCGGGGGAGGAGGAGAGACGGGATGGCGAGGACCGGGGGAGGGGGGAGGAGGAGAGACTGGAGGAACGGGGGAGGACGAGGACCGGGGAGGAGGAGAGACGGGAGGATCGGGGAACGGAGGAGGAGAGACTGGAGGGTGAGGACCGGGGAAGGGAGGAGGAGGAGAGACTTGAGGACCGGGGGAGGAGGAGAGACGGGAGGGCGAGGACCGGGGAAGGGAGGAGGAGAGACTGGAGGGCGAGGACCGGGGAAGGGAGGAGGAGAGACTGGAGGGCGAGGACCGGGGAAGGGAGGAGGAGAGACTGGAGGACGAGGACCGGGGAAGGGAGGAGGAGAGACTGGAGGACGAGGACCGGGGAAGGGAGGAGGAGAGACTGGAGGACGAGGACCGGGGAAGGGAGGAGGAGAGACTGGAGGACGAGGACCGGGGAAGGGAGGAGGAGAGACTGGAGGACGAGGACCGGGGAAGGGAGGAGGAGAGACTGGAGGACGAGGACCGGGGAAGGGAGGAGGAGAGACTGGAGGACGAGGACCGGGGAAGGGTGGAAGAGAGACGGGAGGGCTAGGACCGGGGAACGGAGGAAGAGAGACGGGAGGGCTAGGACCGGGGAACGGAGGAAGAGAGACGGGAGGGCGAGGACCGGGGAAGGGAGGAGGAGGAGGAGAGACGGGAGGACCGGGGAACGGAGGAGGAGAGACGGGAGGACCTGGGGAACGGAGGAGAGACGGGAGGACCTGGGGAACGGAGGAGAGACGGGAGGACCTGGGGAACGGAGGAGAGACGGGAGGGCGAGGACCGGGGGAGAGACGGGAGGGCGAGGACCGGGGGAGGAGGAGAGACGGGAGGGCGAGGACCGGGGTAGGGGGGAGGAGGAGAGACTGGAGGAACGGGAGAGGAGGAGAGACTGGAGGAACGGGGGAGGACGAGGATCGGGGAACGGAGGAGGAGAGACGGGAGGACCTGGGGAACGGAGGAGGAGAGACGGGAGGACCGGGGGAACGGAGGAGGAGAGACGGGAGGACCTGGGGAACGGAGGAGGAGAGACGGGAGGACCTGGGGAACGGAGGAGGAGAGACGGGAGGACCTGGGGAACGGAGGAGGAGAGACGGGAGGACCTGGGGAACGGAGGAGGAGAGACGGGAGGACCTGGGGAACGGAGGAGGAGAGACGGGAGGACCTGGGGAACGGAGGAGGAGAGACGGGAGGACCTGGGGAACGGAGGAGGAGAGACGGGAGGACCTGGGGAACGGAGGAGGAGAGACGGGAGGACCTGGGGAACGGAGGAGGAGAGACGGGAGGACCTGGGGAACGGAGGAGGAGAGACGGGAGGACCTGGGGAACGGAGGAGGAGAGACGGGAGGACCTGGGGAACGGAGGAGGAGAGACGGGAGGACCTGGGGAACGGAGGAGGAGAGACGGGAGGACCTGGGGAACGGAGGAGGAGAGACGGGAGGACCTGGGGAACGGAGGAGGAGAGACGGGAGGACCTGGGGAACGGAGGAGGAGAGACGGGAGGACCTGGGGAACGGAGGAGGAGAGACGGGAGGACCTGGGGAACGGAGGAGGAGAGACGGGAGGACCTGGGGAACGGAGGAGGAGAGACGGGAGGACCTGGGGAACGGAGGAGGAGAGACGGGAGGACCTGGGGAACGGAGGAGGAGAGACGGGAGGACCTGGGGAACGGAGGAGGAGAGACGGGAGGACCTGGGGAACGGAGGAGGAGAGACGGGAGGACCTGGGGAACGGAGGAGGAGAGACGGGAGGACCTGGGGAACGGAGGAGGAGAGACGGGAGGACCTGGGGAACGGAGGAGGAGAGACGGGAGGACCTGGGGAACGGAGGAGGAGAGACGGGAGGACCTGGGGAACGGAGGAGGAGAGACGGGAGGACCTGGGGAACGGAGGAGGAGAGACGGGAGGACCTGGGGAACGGAGGAGGAGAGACGGGAGGACCTGGGGAACGGAGGAGGAGAGACGGGAGGACCTGGGGAACGGAGGAGGAGAGACGGGAGGACCTGGGGAACGGAGGAGGAGAGACGGGAGGACCTGGGGAACGGAGGAGGAGAGACGGGAGGACCTGGGGAACGGAGGAGGAGAGACGGGAGGACCTGGGGAACGGAGGAGGAGAGACGGGAGGACCTGGGGAACGGAGGAGGAGAGACGGGAGGACCTGGGGAACGGAGGAGGAGAGACGGGAGGACCTGGGGAACGGAGGAGGAGAGACGGGAGGACCTGGGGAACGGAGGAGGAGAGACGGGAGGACCTGGGGAACGGAGGAGGAGAGACGGGAGGACCTGGGGAACGGAGGAGGAGAGACGGGAGGACCTGGGGAACGGAGGAGGAGAGACGGGAGGACCTGGGGAACGGAGGAGGAGAGACGGGAGGACCTGGGGAACGGAGGAGGAGAGACGGGAGGACCTGGGGAACGGAGGAGGAGAGACGGGAGGACCTGGGGAACGGAGGAGGAGAGACGGGAGGACCTGGGGAACGGAGGAGGAGAGACGGGAGGACCTGGGGAACGGAGGAGGAGAGACGGGAGGACCTGGGGAACGGAGGAGGAGAGACGGGAGGACCTGGGGAACGGAGGAGGAGAGACGGGAGGACCTGGGGAACGGAGGAGGAGAGACGGGAGGACCTGGGGAACGGAGGAGAGACGGGAGGGCGAGGACCGGGGGAGGAGGAGAGACGGGATGGCGAGGACCGGGGGAGGGGGGAGGAGGAGAGACTGGAGGAACGGGGGAGGACGAGGACCGGGGAGGAGGAGAGACGGGAGGATCGGGGAACGGAGGAGGAGAGACTGGAGGGCGAGGACCGGGGAAGGGAGGAGGAGGAGAGACTTGAGGACCGGGGGAGGAGGAGAGACGGGAGGGCGAGGACCGGGGAAGGGAGGAGGAGAGACTGGAGGGCGAGGACCGGGGAAGGGAGGAGGAGAGACTGGAGGGCGAGGACCGGGGAAGGGAGGAGGAGAGACTGGAGGACGAGGATCGGGGAAGGGAGGAGGAGAGACTGGAGGACGAGGATCGGGGAAGGGAGGAGGAGAGACTGGAGGACGAGGACCGGGGAAGGGAGGAGGAGAGACGGGAGGACCTGGGGAACGGAGGAGGAGAGACGGGAGGACCTGGGGAACGGAGGAGAGACGGGAGGGCGAGGACCGGGGGAGGAGGAGAGACGGGATGGCGAGGACCGGGGGAGGGGGGAGGAGGAGAGACTGGAGGAACGGGGGAGGACGAGGACCGGGGAGGAGGAGAGACGGGAGGATCGGGGAACGGAGGAGGAGAGACTGGAGGGCGAGGACCGGGGAAGGGAGGAGGAGGAGAGACTTGAGGACCGGGGGAGGAGGAGAGACGGGAGGGCGAGGACCGGGGAAGGGAGGAGGAGAGACTGGAGGGCGAGGACCGGGGAAGGGAGGAGGAGAGACTGGAGGGCGAGGACCGGGGAAGGGAGGAGGAGAGACTGGAGGACGAGGATCGGGGAAGGGAGGAGGAGAGACTGGAGGACGAGGATCGGGGAAGGGAGGAGGAGAGACTGGAGGACGAGGACCGGGGAAGGGAGGAGGAGAGACTGGAGGACGAGGACCGGGGAAGGGTGGAAGAGAGACGGGAGGGCTAGGACCGGGGAACGGAGGAAGAGAGACGGGAGGGCTAGGACCGGGGAACGGAGGAAGAGAGACGGGAGGGCGAGGACCGGGGAAGGGAGGAGGAGGAGGAGAGACGGGAGGACCGGGGAACGGAGGAGGAGAGACGGGAGGACCTGGGGAACGGAGGAGAGACGGGAGGACCTGGGGAACGGAGGAGAGACGGGAGGACCTGGGGAACGGAGGAGAGACGGGAGGACCTGGGGAACGGAGGAGAGACGGGAGGACCTGGGGAACGGAGGAGAGACGGGAGGGCGAGGACCGGGGGAGAGACGGGAGGGCGAGGACCGGGGGAGGAGGAGAGACGGGAGGGCGAGGACCGGGGTAGGGGGGAGGAGGAGAGACTGGAGGAACGGGAGAGGAGGAGAGACTGGAGGAACGGGGGAGGACGAGGATCGGGGAACGGAGGAGGAGAGACTGGAGGGCGAGGACCGGGGAAGGGAGGAGGAGGAGAGACGGGAGGGCGAGGACCCGGGAAGGGAGGAGAAGGAGAGACGGGAGGACCGTGGGAGGAGGAGAGACGGGAGGGCGAGGACCGGGGATGGGGGAGGAGGAGAGACTTGAGGACCGGGGAACGGAGGAGGAGAGACTTGAGGACCGGGGAACGGAGGAGGAGAGACTTGAGGACCGGGGAACGGAGGAGGAGAGACTTGAGGACCGGGGAACGGAGGAGGAGAGACGGGAGGACCGGGGAACGGAGGAGGAGAGACGGGAGGACCGGGGAACGGAGGAGGAGAGACGGGAGGACCGGGGAACGGAGGAGGAGAGACGGGAGGACCGGGGAACGGAGGAGGAGAGACGGGAGGACCGGGGAACGGAGGAGGAGAGACGGGAGGACCGGGGAACGGAGGAGGAGAGACGGGAGGACCTGGGGAACGGAGGAGGAGAGACGGGAGGACCTGGGGAACGGAGGAGGAGAGACGGGAGGACCTGGGGAACGGAGGAGGAGAGACGGGAGGACCTGGGGAACGGAGGAGGAGAGACGGGAGGACCGGGGAACGGAGGAGGAGAGACGGGAGGACCGGGGAACGGAGGAGGAGAGACGGGAGGACCGGGGAACGGAGGAGGAGAGACGGGAGGACCGGGGAACGGAGGAGGAGAGACGGGAGGACCGGGGAACGGAGGAGGAGAGACGGGAGGACCGGGGAACGGAGGAGGAGAGACGGGGAGAGATGGGAGGGCGAGGGGAGGGGGAGAGATGGGAGGGCGAGGGGAGGGGGAGAGACGGGAGGGCGAGGGGAGGGGGAGAGACGGGAGGGGGAGAGACGGGAGGGCGAGGGGAGGGGGAGAGACGGGAGGGGGAGAGACGGGAGGGGGAGAGACGGGAGGGCGAGGACCGGGGGAGGGGGAGAGACGGGAGGGCGAGGACCGGGGGAGGGGGAGAGACGGGAGGGCGAGGACCGGGGGAGAGACGGGAGGGCGAGGGG